>NW_027361754.1:45905000-46155000 GCF_039654945.1 Dendrobates tinctorius
GCACAAAAATACCTTGTCCCAGCCCTGCAAGTGCATATCAGATCTGACTTCCATACTGTTCCTATACAATGCTCCCACTCAGGGTCTAAATAATACCACCATTAATTGCTCAAATAATATTTCCATACAATGTCCAAGTAATACTACCATCTACAACATAATACCACCGTACAGTACCCACATATTACCGCCTGATAGTACTAAACTAGTGGTTTAAGGTTAATTTAATCCCAAGTAATCTGGGATAGTGAAAAAGGCATTAACTGCAATATTGCCAGTTGTATAGGATGTTGAAATTAAATAATTAGACATCTCTTGTGGCTAAGCTTGGTGGAAAAAATTTGTAATATTTTTGATGGTCTAAGGAGGTACAGGAGATAAATCCTACAATACATGCAGTGGTGGAGAGATTAAAACATGCCTGGTGTGGGGCAGCGACCGATTTTATTTGTGAGGATCACTATGTGTCCCCCAGGATGCGCTCAGAAGCGTATTGAGGCCATGGGAGTGCATTGCAGTCACAGGTGAAGCTGTGATTGCAATACAAAATAAAAGCAAGTGTTGGTCTTGGGCAAGCTATTTGTCCAGGGCAGATTTAAGAAAACCTGCTATGGGCTTTTATTTTCAAAATGGACTACAGGATGGTAGTGGGGCGGTCCATTTCCTACCCGGCCCCAGGTTTTCCATTTGGCCTACGGCCACAGGTTGATTGTTAAAACCCCTGCAGCAATGTGTTGGGTGTGTCAGTTTGGAGTTTTGCAACTTGTGGAGCAGTTGGCTCTGCAGATGATCAGCTTGTGTAAGTTAACACAGCAGAGCGAACTCCTGGCACTCCGCCATCGTGATACGGTGGTGCCGTCGCCCTCGGCAACCGGACTCCCAAGGACTGTTTTGATTCCTGGCTGCGATCCGGAGGATACCGTATGCTGTACACTGTGTGAGTGTGAACACTAACCATGTTTACTGTGAACTTTTCTTGTGGTCACTGTCTGTCACACTGAACCAACCCTGCTACGCTACACTGGTTATCTTAGATGGAAGGGATAAATAAGTCCCTGGTGCTCTAAGGTGGTAGATAAATTAGGGTATGTGCACACGGTGCGGATTCTGCTGTGGTTCCGCAGCGTTTCTGCAGCTGCGGGTCCGCAGCAGATTCTGCTGCGTTGTACAGTACCTTTATTTCCTATGGAAATTATAAAATGCTGTGCACATGCTGCAGATTTTTCCGCGCGGTTTTGCTGCTGTTTACAATCCACAGCATGTCAATTGTTTGTTGCAGAAACGCTGCAGTTTTACACCTCATCCATTATGAGGTGTAAAACCCCAGGGCAAAACCGCAGGTAAACCGCAGGACTTTTGTCCTGTTGATTTACCTGCGGTTTTCTCTCCAAAATCTGCACACCAAAAAAACTACGTGTGCACATAGCCTTAGCATACTTAGTGATCTACGGTAGTGAAGATAAATAAGACATTCCTGGTTATCTATGGTAGTGTAAATAAATAATACATCCTTGGTGATCTACGGTGGTGAACATAAAGAAATGAAGATAAATAAGACATTCCTTGAGGTCTAAAGTGGTGGATGAATTGATTGTAATATTTCTGGTGGAATACAACCCAGGTGATCTAGAGTAGTGGCAATAATATTACAGATTGGTAGATTGTGAGCCCTCGCGGGCAGGATCCTCTCTCCTCCTGTACCAGTTGCGACTTGTATTGTTTAAGATTACTGTACTTGTTTTTATTATGTATAACCCTCCTCACATGTACAGCAACATGGAATAAGTGGTGCTATAATAATTAATAATAATAATTCCTGTTGATCTAAGGTGATGAACATAAATCTATCCCTGATGGTCTATGGTGGTGGAGGAATTAATTTTAATATTTCTGGTGACCTACGATGGTAAAGGAGATATATCATACAGTACATCCATGACCATCTAGGGTGGTGGAGATAAATACGACATCCCTGGTAATGTAGGGTGGTGGAGATTTATAATCCATCTCTTGTGGTTTAATCATACGGCGGAGGAATTAATTGTAATATTTCAGGTGGTCTACAGTGGTAAAGGAGATATATCACACAGTACATCCATGGTTATCTAGGTTGGTGCAGATAAATACGACATTCCTGGTAATCTACAGTGGTGGAGATGAATAATCCATCCCTGGTGGTCTAATCATGTGGAGGAGGAATTAATTGTAATATTTCTGGTGGACTACCACCCAGGTGATCTAGAGTGGTGGAAATAATATTACATTCCTGTTGATCTAAGGTGATGGAAATAGATAAGATATCTCTCATAATCTAAGGTGGTGAATATAGATTCATCCCTGGTGGTCTATGGTGGTGGAGGAATTAATTGTAATATTTCTGGTGGCCTACAATAGTAAAGGAGATATATCATACAATACATCCATGGCTATCTAGGGTGGTGCATATAAATATGACATACCTGGTGATCTAGAGTGGTGTAGATGAACAATCCATCCCTTGTGGTCTAATCATGTGGAGGAGGAATTAATTGTAATTAATTGGCATTAACTCTGTACACTCCATCCATATCGGCCTCTTGCTCCTTTCCTCTCCTATGTATAGCACTCACGCTCTTTTCACATTGTTAAATTGCACAGATCCAGTCAGTCCCACCATTCAACATCAGAGACGCTCTCACAAATCACTTAACCATCTGCTCACTCTTTCTATCCTCCTCCTCCTAGTCGCAGGAGACATTGGTCCCAACCCTGGTCCCCCATGGTATAGAAAGTCAAACCCCCCAACTGCTACACTCAGAAACCCCTCTAATCTTATTAATATTCCCTGCATGCCATCTGTCTCTCTTAATTGTGCGCTTTGGAATTCTCGCTCAGTGTGTAACAAACTCTCCTTCATTCATAACTTTTTCCTTTCTAATTCTCTTAAACTCCTGGCTCTTACTGAAACCTGGATCCAGCAGTCAGACACTACAGCTGCTGCTGCTATTTCATACGGGGGACTACACTTCTCTCATACCGCAAGAGAGCAGGTGGAGGCGTTGATCTGCTCCTATCACCAAAATGTACCTTTCAGGTTATCCCTCAACTACCCTCACTAGTCTTCCCTTCTTTTGAGGTCCATGCCGTCAGACTCTACACCCCCTTCTCCATGCGAGTGGCGGTGGTGTATCGTCCTCCCGGCCCCTCCCATCAGTTCCTGGATCATTTTGCCACTTGGCTTCCACATTTTCTCTCCTGTGACATCCCTACCCTCATCATGGGAGATTTCAACATCCCCATTGCTCTTCCCCTCTCACCATCTGCTACTCACCTTTTATCTCTAACCTCCTCGTTTGGCCTTTCGCAGCTTACTAATTCTCCAACGCATGAAGACGGAAACTCTCTCGACTTGGTCTTCTCTCGGCTTTGTGCAGTGGATGATTTTGCAAACTCCCCTCTCCCGCTCTCTGACCACAATCTTCTTTCATTCTCTATCAAGACCTGCCAGGCTGCTCAGGTCACCCCCACTGTCCAGATTTATAGAAACATACAGGCCATTAACACCCAGAAACTTATGAAGAACTTGCAGTCCTCATTTGCCACTATCTCCTCCCTCTCATGTCCTGATTCTGCATTGAAGCATTACAATGAAACACTTCAAAGTGCCCTGGATGAATTGGCACCCCCTATAAATAGAACACCACAACACAGACGGCGACAACCCTGGCACACCCTGCAAACACGTTTCCTGCAGCGGTGCTCCAGGTGCGCCGAACGTCTGTGGAGAAAATCCAATCTACACGAAGATTTCATCCATTATAAGTAGAGTTGAGCGAAACGGGTCGAAAAATTTCAAAAGTCGCCGACTTTTGGCAAAGTCGGGTTTCATGAAACGAAACCTGACCCTAGGATGAGGTCGGCCACGAGGTCGGCGACTTACGCGCCAAAGTCGCGTTTCAAAAGTTTGTTTTGCGCTCTTTTTCAGCCAATCAGGATCCACGGACACTGTGGGCAACGTGATGACATAGGCAGGGGTCACCACCATCTTTCAGAAGGGCATGCAAGTGATTGGCTTGCTTTGGTGGGCGTCACAGGGGTTATAAAAGGGCGTGCACGCCGACCGCCATCTTACTTCTGCCAATCTTAGCATAGGGAGAGGTTGCTGCTGCTGATTCTGTAGGGAGAGCGTTAGGCAGGGAAGAAGAAGAAAAAACTGCTTCTGCTGCTAGAGATTTTGCCTGTACAACACACCAGTCACTGTGTGTGCAGTGCAAGGGGAGGCTATATAGTGGTTTATCAGTGGTGTTGGTTGTTAGGCTGCCTTCTAAGGCTTCCTGACAGCTGCATTGCTGTTTACCCACTGCTCTGCAAACTGCTTTTTTAAAAGCAATCCCAATTTTTTTTTTTTTTTTTGTCCTGCTGAGGTACTGAGCGTGCATTTTTTCACACCATACTGCGGTGTACGCTCCTCACACAGTACCGTGTAATGGCTATCTGTGTGTCACTCTGTGAGAATAAGTTGAGGACATGTTCCGTTCTTACAGACCTGCACCTACTAGTTTTGTCTAGCTTTCAAACAGTTAAATATATTTGCTGTTTGATCACATTCAAAACTATAGAGAGACAGCGTGTGTCAGTCCGTATACTTAAAAAACACGGAGCTTGACAATTTTACGTACACCGGACAGCCGTGTACGTGCACGCTCCTCTCAGTACCGTGTAACGGCTGTTATCACGGCCACAGTGAAGCTATCTGTGTGTCACTGTGGAAGGATAAGTGGAGGACTTGTTCCGTTCTTACAGACCTACACTCTAGGGAGATTCCTATTCTGCCCAATTCTACATACACCTTGTAGTTTGTGATACACTAGCTAATTTCTGCCTGTGACATAGCGCTCTGATATTCAGTGGGCCTCACACAATCCAAAAGTGTCCAGTGTCCACTAGTGTGTGCAGAAATTCAAAATCTCTGTGATCCTGTAGTCACTTTTTTCACACCTGTGCCATCGAGCCTGTGACATAGCGCTCTGATATTCAGTGGGCCTCACACAATCCAAAAGTGTCCAGTGTCCACTAGTGTGTGCAGAAATTCAAAATCTCCCTTATCCTGTAGTCACTTTTTTCACATCTGTGCCATCGAGCCAGTGACATAGCGCTCTGATATTCAGTGGGCCTCACACAATCCATAAGTGTCAAGTGTCCACAAGTGTGTGCAGAAATTCAAAATCTCCCCTGTCCTATAGACACCTTGTACCTTGTTTTACATTACTATATAGTTTGTTGGATTTTGTCTACATTTCTACAAAAAATGAGGAAGGCTGGTGGAAGAGGCCGTGGAATTGGGCGGGGGTTGGCAGCTGATAATGATGGTGTTGGTGTTGGATCTGATGGTAGTGGCAAGAGCAAAATAGGACCGAATGCAGGAGGTGTTGAGCCTGCATCATCGTCTGGCTCCATAAGGCTTCGAAGGCTTAGTTTTCTAGGAGTTGGCAAACCGCTTTTAAAGCCAGAGCATCAGGAAAAAGTTTTGTCTTGCATTGCTGACTCAGCCTCCAGCTCTATCGCCTCCTCTTCTGAAGTTGTAAAAAGTAAAAGCACTGAGTCGTCATTGGAGGCTCATGTTCATGAACCACACCTTTCCTTGTGTCCTTCACCCCAACCAAGATTGAAGGATGATGCAGGCCATACTACTGATTACTCCATGGAGCTGTTTTCACATACCATGCCTGGATTATCAAGTGAAATGGTGAATTACCCAGGCCAAGATGAATCTGACATGGAGTGCACTGATGCACAGCCGCTGATAGATGATTCTGCTGGTACATTCACTCAGAGCACTACATTGTCCTCGCAGTGTACAGAGCCAGATTCTGACCCTGATGAAACTCAGGTTACCCTTCCCATATACAGTTCCATCTTACACGGTGACAAAGAGGAAGCTGCAGATGAAAGTGCAGGTTCGGCCCACCCGCCATCAGACACACCACCGTACTATCAGGGGTCCTGTGCCAGTGCCGTCGCCAACGAGTGGACCCCCCTGCTTGCTCAGGATCACAGCACTTGCAAGGTTGAAATACTGTGCAGTGAGATGGAAGATGGGGACGACGAGGAGTCCAGACTAGTACAGGGATTCCCTAGCGAGGAGACTTATTTGATTGTTTTCAATGTTGGGATCGCAATTTTTGGGGAGCACTATACTCTGGAGAATGATAGATGGGGCCCACCATACACTGGAACATTCCAAAGGTGGACATCAGACACTGGAGCAGCATTTACAGGGCCCATTATACACTAGAGCATTAGAAATGGGGCCCATTATGTTTGGAGCATTATTTGGGCCCATAAGACAGTGGAGCTTCATTCATGGGGACCAACATATACTGTAGCATTATGTGGAGCTCATCATATACTGTTTCAAACATTATATGGGACCAATGATTCTGTATGGAGAAATAGGTGGGCCTCGTCATGAGATGTAAAAAGTGAGGTATTTTTCATTGTACTATACCGCTATTTCTCTGCCGTATCGGAGCATGATGAGTTGTGGTATGTGTTAAAGGGGCGCTCTTTCGCCCAGGGCACATGAAAACCTGGAGCCAGCCCTACCCCCCCACAACTTTAGCCAAATAACCCCCATTTTTCAGTGCGTAACTTGTATTATGAAGTTAATTAAGGTTGACAAGCTTAAGTAAGAAGAATTGATGCTTTTGGCATTCAAATGGGCACTGTAGGTGTGTTTCCTGTCCTCCTCTCACTGCCGACTTTTATTCCCCATTGACTTACATTGGGTTTCGTGTTTCGGGACGACCCCCGACTTTTCCCTATAATCGGCCGATCTTGCTCGACACGACTTTTGGAGAAGTCGGGTTTCACGAAACGAAACTCGACCCTAAAAAACCAAAAGTCGCTCAACTCTAGTGACGAGTAGAGTTGAGCGAAACAGGTTGGCCAGATTCATAAGTCGCCGACTTATGGCAAAGTTGACCGAAACCCTACCACTGAGTGAAGTCGGCCATGCGGTCGGCAAAGCGAGCGCCAAAGTCGGATTTCCCAGAGTGCTTGCACGTGACTTCTTTCAGCCACTGAGCAAGGACGTACACTGGGCAACGAGATGACATATGCAGCGTCCGGGGAGAGAGAGAAAGTTTTCGCGCACTTTAAAAAAGCGGTCCGGCATGTAGGTGTGTTTACTGTCCTCCACTCCCTGCCGACGTTGCTTCCCCATTGACTTGCATTGGGTTTTGTGTTTCAGTCAGACCTTTGACTTTTCCCGATAGTCGGCCGATTGCGTTCGACCCGACTTTTGAGAAAGTCGAGTTTTATGAAACCCGACTCGACCCTAAAAAAGGCAAAGTCGCTCATCTTTAGTGACGAGTTAGATCTCGTGGTAAAGTAGTTCGGAAGTGAGTCTGTCGAGCATGCCAAAAGACTGAGAGACATTAATGTAAAGCATCCTCACACAGCCCTACATAAAGTGTGGGAAAGACTTGATGAATGCTATGGGACAGGAGAAGTCATAGAGAATGCTTTATATAAAAGAATTGATGATTTTCCTAAGATAAGACCTAAAGGTTATCTAAAGCTTAGAGAACTGAGAGATTTATTGAATGACTTGCAGGTTGCCCAGCAGGAAGGAGACTTGTCCGGATTGGCATTCTTAGACACCGCCAAGGGTGTCAATCCAATAGTACAGAAACTTCCTTACAACCTACAAGAAAAGTGGATTACATGTGGTTCAAAGTATAAGCAAAATCATAATGTATCATTCCCTCCTTTCACTGTATTTGTTGTATTTTGTCACCAAACAATCTAGGATTAGAAATGACCCTAGTTTTGACTTTACTCTGTCATGTTCCACTGCCGCTGGTGTCAAACCCAGTAAAACACTCGTTGCAGTCCACAAATCTAACATTGATTCCACAGGTCCTCCTCACAAGGTGAATAAACCCCCTCCAGACGAGAGTAAGCCTCAGGATGTCAGCAAATATTGTCCTCTACACAAGAAACCACATCCTCTACTGGAATGCAGAGCCTTCAGGGAGAAGACTTTGGAGGATCGCAAAGGTTTCTGCAAGGAGAAGAATATCTGTTTCAAATGTTGTGCCACAACCTCTCACTTTGCCAGGAACTGTGAAGCTAGCATGAAATGTGCAGAAAGCAGCAGCACAGAACACAATACAGCCTTGCACCGTGGATCATATCCATAAGTGTTGTCGCAAGCAGAGGAGCACGATGGGAAGCAGAAGGACACTGACAAAGACACCCCTGTGATCAGCTCTCAATGTACAGAGATTTGTAAGGGACTCACAGGAGGAAGGTCCTGTTAAAAAATCTGCCTTGTCCGAGTCTATCCTGCAGGCCGCAAGGACAAGGCCTTCAAGATTTATGCAATCATGGATGGTCAAAGTAACAGGTCTCTAGCCAGGTCCATCTTCTTCGACAACTTCAGCATTGTAGGCCCTGGTTCTCCCTTCACCCTGAGGACGTGTTCAGGTACCGTTGAGACAGCGGGGAGAGAAGCAACCGAATACAAAGTGGAGTCCATAGATGGCCAAACCTGCCTAACATTACGACCATCCTGGAGTGCAACTAGATTCCTGACAACAGGTCAGAAATACCTTCACGGGAGGTGGCGAGACATCACCCCCATCTAAAGCGTATAGCCCACCTGATACCTGAGATGGATCCAGGAACCCCAATAGCTCTACTCCTGGGAAGAGATATACTACGAGTCCACAAGACGAGAGAATGTATAAACGGCACTGGGAACACTCCATACGCACAGAGACACGACCTTGGATGGGTCATCATAGGAGACGTCTGTCTAGGAGGAGCACACAAGCCGACCTCAGTCAACAGTATGCTTACCAGCACACTAGAAACTAGATGTCCATCTCTCTTCCGGCCATGTGACAATAGTCTGCTGGTAAAGGAATTGCCAAACAGCACTCCACTACCTTGCCCTTTCTCAGCACCTACCAATGAAGACCACGCCTGTGAAGGTGAACAAGACCACATGGGAGGTATGGTATTCCACAGGACAAAGGAGGGTGACAAGGTAGCGATGTCCATAGAAGATAGGATGTTCCTGACATCATGGATACACAAATAGTCTAAGACAACCTCAACAAGGGACAACCTACTCCTGGAGACAGCGTACTAAAGAAGCTCGATCCAATTGTTGACCAAGACGGGCTGCTGAGAGTAGGTGGCCATCTTCAAGAAGCCCGGGTAGAAGTTTCAGAGAAACACCCGGTAATAATCCCTGGACGTCATCACGTCACAACCCTGCTCATTCAGCATCATGACTTAGTGAGACACCAAGGCCATTTGTTCACCAAAGGGAATCTGCGGGCAGCTGGTCTATGGATAGTCGGCACAAAGAGAAGCGTGAGCAAACTCATCTTCAACTGTGTTAAGTGTCGCAAACTCTGTGGCTCGTTCCAAAATCCGAAGATAGCCAATCTTTCATCTGACAGACTCAGTACCGAACCCCCCTTCACCAACATTGGACTAGACATATTCGGTCCTTGGTCCGTGGCTACTCGACGCACAAGGAAATCCAATACTGAAGTAAAGTGTTGGGCAGGTCTATTCACTTGTCTGTCCATCAGAGCTGTTCATATTGAAGTAATCGAATCTATGGACACTTCAAGTTTCATAAATGCGTTTCCACGCTTCACCGCAGTCAGAGGCCCTGTGAAGCATATTCGCTCTGACAGTGGTACGAATTTCATTTGAGCGGCAAGAGAACTTCAAATCCCATCGCTAATGTTGAAAGGTACCTAGGCGAGCAAGGATGCAACTGGACTTTCAGTCCGCCACACTCTTCGCACATGGGAGGTGCCTGGGAGAGAATGATAGGCATAGCATGCAAGATACTAGACTCTTCCTCCAAACGAACACCAGACTCACACTTGACAGTTTAACCATGTTCTAGGCCGAGGTATCGGCTGTCATCAACGCCAGGCCACTGCCAGCACTCTCCAGTGATTCCAGAGATCCGACAGTTCTTTCTCCAGCAATGCTACTCACGCAGATAACCTGTGTCCTGAGAGCTCCAATTGGAGAATTCAATGATAAAAATCTCTTCAGACGCCAGTGGAGGCTAGTGCAAAGCGCGTCCAATGTCTTCTGGGACAGATGGAAGAAACAATATCTTTCCACTCTACAAACCAGGACAAAGTGGCAAAAAGACTCAGTCACATCGTAATGAGTGGCCACTCGCCTAGTCACCAAGCCTCTTCCCAGCAAGGACTGGAAAGTGGGCAAGGTAGAGGTCAAAGTGAGCAAACTTGGGGAGAACAAACTGTTCCTCAAGCCAGTTACTGAACTTGTATTGTTATTATCCCCAAAAGATCAAAATAGTGGCATACGTTGATGCCAAGCGGGGAGTGTTCTGCCCGTTCTGTTACAGCTATGGCCATTAGGTGTCATAAGTTGCCCTTCTCCTTTATTCATGTGTTTGGAATTTTCTGTTCCCCAAATGGTTAATTGTTAAGAACCGCCCCTTCTTTCTGCCCTGGTCAACAACATGTAACCATTCTCCAGCTGTCTCCTGAGTAGTTCACACCTGGTCAGCTCAGCTCTTTGCAAACCATTGCTTATAACAAGCAGATTCCAGTAAGGATAATGCAATTATTAGTTATGCATCTCTGTTAGAAGCCTTAATGCAGCCCCCTATGATGTTTGCTTTGCATGCTCAGCTCCTGTGATATTTCACGGCATGTTTGTTATAAGCATCCTCTAGTTATGAATCCTCCGTTCAGTGAGTGTAAAGCAGGCAGCCATTAGTGTGTTAGTTATCTTTCTCTTTTGCTGCTGGGTATGTTATATTGCTCAGCTCTTATATAATGCATGATAGCATCCTGTATCATTGCTACTGTGTGATAATACCCTGCATTGCTATTACCTGCCAGTACTTGTGTATTGTATGCTGTCTAACAGTACTGACATGCTGTATTATCTGTCTCTTGTAGTTTTTACCTGAATCATCCACATTTTGTACAACAATCTACTGAATCATCCATATCTGTGTTCAACAACCTCTGATATCATCTACTACTGTTCTACCATCTGTTATCATCTCCCATTGTTGTCCATATCATCCCAATAAATAATAGACTTAAGCAACCATACAGTCTTGTTTCTGGGAGTGGATGAAAGGTTAAGCCGTATGCTGGAATCCACACAGCGTCATACGTGGAAAAAGGCAGAACAACATCCATGGCCATCTAGGGTGGTGCAGATAAATACGACATCCCTGGTAATCTAGAGTGGTGGAGATGCATAATCCATCTCTTGTGGTCTAACAAAGTGTGGGGAAGGTGGACAGACTTGACTGGAAGTAGGAAGGAACGGTTGGTGCACTATGGACGGAGATTGACAAGGACAGCAGGGTGATAGCTGGGAAAGACAGACAAGAGAGTGCAGTACCTAGAAATGACCACAAGATGGCAGGGGGGAGTAGTTCAGGATTCAGCAGCAGCTTAGGGCTTGAGAAACGCTTAGTCATGGGGGGCAGGGAGATAGGAACCCAGGAGGGGAATTTCCAGTGAGAAAGGGAGTAAATAGGACTGGTTGGGGTTCCAGGCAGGCTAGTCCCGGGAGGAGCTCGGCAGAAGACGGACAACAGCGAAGAGCTCGGCGAGGGGACTGACAGGAAAGAGATAGTCAGGGGGGTGGCCCTGACCCGACGGACCGCAGGACAGACGAGGCCCCGGGGGTACCGATTGGACGACGATCTCGGGCAGGTGAAGCCCTGGTGGTAGATTGGTCTAGGACAGCCCCAGTGAAAGATCCACGAGGTACGTTACTTTGACTGGAGGAAAGGTGCAGGTGCCTGGAGATGGAGAACTGTAAAGAACTGCGGTGCGTGGTTGTGGTCGTCAGGAGGACAACAAATAAAATCCGGAACTGTTACAACTGTTACAACTGAACTCTGCCTCTATCTTGTCCTTGCTTCGCCTGGTGCCTGTGTCGTCCAGACGTGGTAAGAAGTGGACCACCCACCAATCCCGGCCCCTACCACACATGTGGAGGAGGCATTAATTGTAATATTTCTGGTGACCTACAGTGGTAAAGGAGATATATCCTACAGTACATCCATGGCCATCTAGGGTGGTGAAGACGAATAATCCATCCCTGATGGTCTAAGGTGGTATAGGAATTACGGTAATTGTGATATTTCTGGTGGCCTACAGTGGTCAATGAGATAAATGATATAACACATCCCTAGCGATCTAAGGTGGTGGAGATAAATAAAAAATTATTGGTGATCTAGCGGTCCAGGATGGTTTTTGATTTTTAATATACAGTTGTGGCCAAAAGTATTGACACCCCTGCAATTCTGTCAGATAATACTCAGTTTCTTCCTGAAAATGATTGCAAACACAAATTCTTTGGTATTATTATCTTCATTTAATTTGTCTTAAATGAAAAAACACAAAAAGAATTGTCCTAAAGCCAAATTGGATATAATTCCACACCAAACATAAAAAAGAGGGTGGACAAAAGTATTGGCACTGTTTGAAAAATCATGTGATGCTTCTTTAATTTGTGTAATTAACAGCACCTGTAACTTACCTGTGGCATCTAACAGGTGTTGGCAATAACTAAATCACACTTGCAGCCAGTTGACATGGATTAAAGTTGACTCAACCTCTATCCTGTGTTGTTGTGTGTACCACATTGAGCATGGAGAAAAGAAAGAAGACCAAAGAACTGTCTGAGGACTTGAGAAACCAAATTGTGAGGAAGCATGAGCAATCTCAAGGCTACAAGTCCATCTCCAAAGACCTGAATGTTCCTGTGTACCGTGCGCAGTGTCATCAAGAAGTTTAAAGCCCATGGCACTGTGGCTAACCTCCCTAGATGTGGATGGAAAAGAAAAATTGACAAGAGATTTCAACGCAAGATTGTGCGGATGTTGGATAAAGAAACTCGACTAACATCCAAACAAGTTCAAGCTGCCCTGCAGTCTGAGGGTACAACAGTGTCAACCCGTACTATCTGTCGGAGTCTGAAATGAAAAGGGACTGTATGGTAGGAGACCCAGGAAGACCCCACTTCTTACCCCGAGACATAAAAAAAGCCAGGCTGGAGTTTGCCAAAACCTACCTGAAAAAGCCTAAAACATTTTGGAAGAATGTTCTCTGGTCAGATGAGACAAAAGTAGAGCTTTTTGGGCAAAGGCATCAACATGGAGTTTACAGGAGAAAAAAAGGCATTCAAAGAAAAGAACACGGTCCCTACAGTCAAACATGGCGGAGGTTCCCTAATGTTTTGGGGTTGCTTTGCTGCCTCTGGCACTGGACTGCTTGACCGTGTGCATGGCATTATGAAGTCTGAAGACTACCAACAAATTTTGCAGCATAATGTAGGGCCCAGTGTGAGAAAGCTGGGTCTCCCTCAGAGGTCATCGGTCTTCCAGCAGGACAATGACCCAAAACACACTTCAAAAAGCACTAGAAAATGGTTTGAGAAAGCACTGGAGACTTCTAAGGTGGCCAGCAATGAGTCCATACCTGAATCCCATAGAACACCTGTGGAGAGATCTAAAAATGGCAGTTTGGAGAAGGCACCCTTCAAATATCAGGGACCTGGAGCAGTTTGCCAAAGAATGGTCTAAAATTCCAGCAGAGCATTGTAAGAAACTCATTGATGGTTACCGGGAGCGGTTGGTCGCAGTTATTTTGGCTAAAGGTTGTGCAACCAAGTATTAGGCTGAGGGTGCCAAGACTTTTGTCTGGCCCATTTTTGGAGCTTGTGTGAAATGATCAATGTTTTGCTTTTTGCTTCATTCTCTTTTGTGTTTTTTTTCATTTAAAACAAATTAAATGAAGATAATACCAAAGAATTTGTGTTTGCAATCATTTTCAGGAAGAAACTGAGTATTATCTGACAGAATTGCATGGGTGTCAATACTTTTGGCCACAACTGTATGATCCAGTATACAATGATTTGTAATTGTGATTACTTTTTATATGTAAAGATTATATAGTAGTAGTAAAAAAGAGAAGCTAACAGTCTTTTATAACCACGACCAGTCATTGAGTTGTTGACCATACAGCTAACAGGAATATAAAGTTATGATTCTTCTTCATCATCCTTGCACCATCATCATCCTTCTCCCCGATGTTTTTGTTTTGCACCCACTTATATTTTTCTCGGGGACGTAACTGGCTACAGAATTTTATGTGTCGTCATGGCAACAGACTACTAGATAGACAGTGAGTGGCAATTAGGCTGAATACGAGAATGTCTGAGTACTCTCCTAATTTTTTTTTTTTGTGGGATGTGATTCCCCCTCTAGCTGTTTTCCCCTTATTTGAAGAGATTCTCCACCTGAATTTAGATTTTATAAAACAATGGGTAATGACAATCCATGATAGGGATTAGTCTTGTCAAAATTCCCTAACACTTCTCAGTGCAAGTTAATTGGTGTTTCTTAGTTAAAAAGAACCTGTCAGGTTACATACGCAGTCCTTTCTACAGGCAGCACGGCATGGAGCAGGATTAATATATAGTTTGTGTAAAACAATTCAGTGTAACTTGTTGCATAACTTCTTGCTTATTCTGGGCTTTGGACTCCAGTAGCCGGTCCTAATAAGTGATTGTCAGCCATGTCTGTATGCCCACTCATACCAGAAGGCTGTCAATCACTGATTAGGACTGCTTAATAGACTTGAGTAACAATGGAAATCACAGGATCTACTATATACAGTAGGGGAAATAAGTATTTGATCCCTTGCTGATTTTTTAAGTTTGCCCACTGACAAAGCCATAAACAGTCTATAATTTTAAGGGTAGGTTAATTTTAACATTGAAAGACAGAATATCAAAAATTAAATCCAGAAAATCACTTTGCAGTGGGAAATAAGTATTTGCTCCCTCTGGCAAACAAGACTTCATACTTGGTGGCAAAACCCTTGTTGGCAAGCACAGTAGTCAGACTTTTTTATAGTTGATGAGGTTTGCACACATGTTTGTTTGGGGAGGGCTATAAGTAACCACACTGGTGCTATGATCGTTGTCAGTGATACATCTGTTCCTGGCTGAATAGCTGACCCTTTTATACCTGTTTATATTGCCTGCTTCTGTACGATTGCTCTGTGTATGACCCGGTCTGTTTTCCGTTTGATATTTTGATATGATTCTGTACTTTGTGTTACTTTTGGTTCCACCTCGGCTACGTCCCTGACTTCCCGTCCGCCTGTTTCCCTGGTACTGCGTAGCTCTCTCTGGCTTCTCTCTGGCTTCTGACTCCCGGCTTGATTCTTACCACTCTATTTGTGTTACCCGCTTGTTACTTCGCTGCCTTCTGGTCTGACCTTGGCTTTACTGATTATCCCAGCTCTGCTGGGTCCCTCTATCCCTGCTAGGAGTTTGGGACCTAGCTCCGCCCAGTCACTCCCCCAGTGGTCACGTGTTACAGGCACTGTTCCTCCTGCAGCACACTTTCAGCCATGTTCACATGTCACTACAGGAGTCCCCGGGTTTCCCCAGCACATCTTTGGACACGCATACGGTCTCTAGTGGTGAGTCTGATATGGTGTCCATCACATTATCACTGACCTCTAAAAGTTTTTCCCTCTTTCTGTGTGGGGCTTTTTGGGACATAAGTGTGTGTGTGTTATGGATCCTCTGTGTGCTCTGAACAGGTTAGCAATCTCACTGAGATGATGCAAAATCTGTCTGTTGAGCAGAGAACCCTGGCTCAGTCTCAGCAGCAAGTTCAGAGGGAGGTTGCTACTGCCATGCAGGGAGCTTTCTCCTCTGGGGCTCGGGGTGGCGGTGACGGTGATGTCTGTCTTATTACCCCTGAACCGCCAGTTAAATTAACTGACACCTTCTCTGGGGACAAAAAAAATTTCAGGCTTTCAGGGAAGAATGTAAGTTTTTTTTCACTGTGACCCGATTCTTCGGGGGATGAGAGTCAGAGGGTGGGAATCATTATTTCATTATTAAGGGAGGCTCCGCAGGCTTGGGCTTTCTCTCTCTCTCTCTCTCTCCCACAGCCCCTGAAAGAGTGTCTGTTGATTGACTTTTTTGAGGCCGTCGGGCATATTTATGATGAGCTTGATCGTGTGCGTTTGGCTGAGGACATGGGTATGAATGTGGCGCAGGGAAAGCACTCAACTGAATGGTTCTGTTCAGAGTTCAGGCATTGGGCTGCAGAAATATCATGGGACAATGCAGCCCTCAGGGATTTGTTCAGCCGGGGCCTATCTGATTGCCTGAAGGACGCATTGGAGTTACATCCTCCTCCTGACTTCCTTGAGGACGCCATGACACAGGCTGTCCGCATGGACCGTAGGCTTCATGTCAGGGGGATGATGCAGCTGGAAACCCCTATATACCGTATATACTCGAGTATAAGCCGACCTGAGTATAAGCCGACCCCCCCCCCTAATTTTGCCACAAAAAACTGGGAAAACTTATTGACTCAAGTATAAGCCTAGGGTGGGAAATGCTCCATAGATTATTCCCCCATATGCTGCCCCATAAGAAGCTCCATAGATTATTCCCCCATATACTGCCCCCATAAGAAGCTCCATAGATTGTTCCCCCATATGCTGCCCCCATTAGAAGCTCCATATTGTTCCCCCATAAGAAGCTCCATATTGTTCCCCCATATGCTGCCCCCATTAGAAGCTCCATATTGTTCCCCCATATACTGCCCCCATTAGAAGCTCCATATTGTTCTCCCATATACTGCCCCCATTAGAAGCTCCTTAAGATTATTTCCCCATGTGCTGTCGCTGCTGCAGCATGTAAAAATAAAAAAAATGACATACTCACCTCTCCGTCGCTGGGTGTCAGATACTCACCTGTCCTGCGTCCATGGCTGCTCACCGCTATCTGCCACGTCATCAGTCTGACGTTCAGACTGCAGGGGGCGCGGCGCGCACTAATCACGTCACCGCGCCCTCTGCTGTCTGAAGTCACTGACCGATCACAGACAGCAGCAAGCAGCCATGGACGCAGGACAGGTGAGTATCGCTATACTTACCTGTCCCGACGCTGTGTCTTGAGCCCCCAGCTTCTCCGCGCTCTCTCTTCCTGCCTTCAGCGGTCACGTGGTGCCGCTCATTAAAACTCATGATATGCGCATATTCATGAGTTTTAATGAGCGGCACCACGTGACCGCTGAAGGCAGGAAGAGCGAGCACGGGGAGAAGCTGGGGGCTCAAGAGACAGCGTCAGGACGGGTAAGTATGACCTGACACCCCCGCTCCCCCTCCCCCTCTGACCCCCCGGTGTATATGACTCGAATATAAGCCGAGAGGGGGACTTTCAGCCCAAAAAAACGGGCTGAAAATCTCGGCTTATATTCGAGTATATACGGTATTCCAGCAAGATGATACATCGTTGGTTGCTGAACCCATGGAGGTGGGAGCTGTTTCGTTCAAGGAGAAGGAGAGGGGGCGCCACAGGGAAAAACAGCTATGTCCTGGAAAAAGGACTGTACTTCTTGCCCTTCATCTGTCGAGGAAGTTACCCAGACCTCAGGTACAATTTTCCTCATTCGCTAAGATTCTACTCCAGGTGGAGCTTGGGGTAGACGGTGATCTGTCCCTCTCCACGGCCTTTGTTGATTGTGGCTCTACCATCAACCTGATTGACTCTCGCTTGGTGACTCAATGTAAGATAGGGACAGTTAGGCGTTTGACTCCAGTCATATTTGCAGCCATTGACTCCTCTCCTCTCACCAAGAAGGGGATCCTCTTTGCTTCAGAGGTCTTCTCACTCAAGGTGGGCCCAGTTCATGTCAAAAATATAAGTTGCTTTGTGTTGGATAATTTACCTGCGGGATTGGTTTTGGGAATGCCTTGGTTACAATGTCATAACCCTGTTATTAATTGGGAAACCGGGGAAATTATTCAATGGGGGTCAAACTGTACCAAACAATGTTGTAAATCTGTGTCCTTACCTAAACTCTTGAGAATCTGTATCTGTGTTGTCTGTGTTGTCTGTCGGTCTGGAAGGTATTCCAGAGTACCTGAAAGAAGACTTTGAAGACATGTTCTCCGAAAGTGAGGCTGAGGTTTTACCGCCACATTGATCTTTTGATTGCGCCATCGATTTTATCACTGGGGCTAAGTTGCCCAAGGCCCAATTGTTTAATCAGTCTGGTCCTGAGCGGATGGCCATGAAGGAGTATATTGCTGAGAGTCTCCGTAAGGGGCAGTGGTGGCTGTTTTTTTCTTTGTGAAAAAAAAGATGGTGGTTTGCGTCCTTGCCTCAACTTCCAGGAACTTAACAAAATCACTGTGAGAAACATGTACCAACTCCCTCTCATCCCTGATCTGTGTAACGAATTATCGGGGGTGAAGTGGTTTTCTAAATTGCATTTATGGGGAGCCTATAACTTGATAAGGGTTCGAGAGGGGGATGAGTTGAAGACGGCGTTTCTCATGTCAGAACGTGTTTTTGAGAATCTGGTTATGCCTTTCGGCCTAACAAATGCCCCGGCCATTTTCCAAAATGTTATTAATTTGGTGTTGCGGACCTTATTGGTCACTTTGTGGTTATTTAGCTTGATGACATCTTAGTTTACTCCTCTGATAGTCACACCCATTTGCAACATTTACATACTGTTCTTCAGAGACTGAGGGAGAACAGACTCTTTGCAAAACTGGAAAAATGTTCATTTTTTGGACAAGAACTGTCATTTTTGGGTTTAATTGTTTCTAATGAGGGTTTTCGCATGGATCCAAAGAAGGTGCAGACTATTAGGGATTGGGTTCAGCCCCGGGATTTGAAGGGTTTGCCATGCTTCTTGGGGTTTGCAAGCTACAGTACTACCGGAAGTTCATCAGGGGTTTTTCTCAGGTGGTTAAGCCGCTTACTGATCTCACAGGGAACGAGGCAGATGTAAAAAATTGGTCAGCGTCCAATGTTGAACCTTTTTTGATGTTGAAAGAGTGTTTTATGACAGCCCCGATGTTGGTTCAGCCGAATCCTTCTGAACCTTTTATAGTAGAGGTTGACTCTTCTGAGGTGGGGGTGGGGGAGGGACCCGCCACTTTGACCAATCTCAAACCATGTGCTTTCTTTTCCAAGAAGTTCTCTTCAGCAGAGAGAAATTGTGATGTGGGCAATAGAGAACTTCTTGCGGTTAAGTTGGATTTTGAGGAGTGGAGGCATTTTTTGGAGGGGGCAGCTCATCCTATTACTGTGGTGACGGATCATAAAAACTTATCCTACATCGAGTCTGCCAAAAGATTGACTCCCCGGCAGGCTCGATGGTTGCTTTTTTTTCCCCGGATTCAATTTTCCATTACATTTCACCCGGGGTCTAAAAATGTTAAGGCGGATGCTTTATCCCGGAGATTTGATCCAGTGTCTCCTCCCGAGCCTCCATCCTCCATTCGTCAACCTGGGGTGCTTGTGGCCAAGATTTCCTCAGGATTGGAGCGAGAGATTTTTGAGGCCCAGCCTCTTGCTCCTAGTTCTAAGCCGATTGGGAAATTGTTTGTCCTGTAACAGTTTCGTCTAAGGCTACTTCGGGAGTTCCATTAATCAGTGTTAAGTGCCCATCTGGGAATTTCGACCACTTGAGAGGTTGTGGCAAGGGTTTTTTGGTGGCCCTTATTGGTTGTTGATGTCAGGAAATTCGTGTCTGCGTGTGAGGTTTTTGCCCGCTCTAAGAACTCTCATTGCCGGACAGCCGGGGAATTGGTGCCTTTGCCAATTTCTGATAGACCATGGACTCATCTGTCGATGGATTTTATCACCAATCTCCCTTTGTCCAGGGGTAATACCATTGTGTGGGTTGTGGTGGACAGATTTTCTAAACAAGCTCATTTCGTACCCTTATCTACTTTGCCCTCAGCGGAAACCTTGTCCAGACTGTTTGTGCAACACGTGGTCTGTACGAAATTGTGGAGATTATTAATCCGGAAACCTGTAGGTTTCGTCTCCCAGCTTCATTCAAAATTTCCAACGTGTTCCACAAGTCCCTTTTAAAACTCTTGGGAAGTGTTGAGGAGGATTCTTTGTCTGCTGTTCCCCCGGTGTTGGTGGAGGGTCACATGGAGTGACGTGGCATGCATTGCGGATTTCCGATGGGTGCGCCGTACCTTGCAGTATCTGGTACACTGGAGGGGTTATGGTCCAGAGGATCCTTCATGGGTCCTGGCTCATTTGGTACATGCTGATCGTCTGGTCCAGGCGTTTCATGCCAGGCATCCTGAGAAGCCTGGGGGTCTGGTGGCCCCCCGTTGAGAGGGGGGTACTGTCATGGTCTGCCTGGAATTTCTGTTACATTCCTTCTAGGGTTAATCCTGTGTCCTCTCTTTGGTTTGGGGAGGGCTATAAGTTACCGCACTAGTGCTATGCCGTTGCCAGTGATACATCCGTTCCTGGTTGAATAGCTGACCCTTGTATACCTGTGTATATTGCCTGCTTCTGTACGATTGCACTGTGTATGACCTGGTCTGTTTCCCGCTTAATATTCATCTGCTGATTCTGTACTTTCTGTGTTACTCTTGGTTCTACCCCGGCTATGTCCCTGACTTACCGTCCGCCTTTTCCCCTGGTACTGCGTGCTCTCTCTGGCTTCTGACTCCCGGCTTGCTTCTTAAAACTCTATTCATGTTACCCGCTTGTTACTGTGCTGCCCTCTGGTCTGACCTCAGCTTTACTGACGATTCTCCTGGCTCTGCTGGCTCCCTCTGTCCCAGCTAGGAGTTTGGGACCTAGCTCCGCCCCCAGTCACTCCCCCAGTGGTCACTTGTTGCAGGTCCTGTTCATTCTGCAGAACACTTTCAGCCATGTTCACATTCCACTGCAAGAGTCCTTGGGTTTCCCCAGCACGTCTTTGGACACGTGTACAGTCTCTAGCGGTGAGTCTGATACGGTGTCCATCACATGCAGTTTTTGCATCTCTTGCAATGACTGTGGCTCTGGTTCAGGAAGTGTTCTGACCATATAAGAAAGGCGTCTTCCTGGGATACCTTTGTTTGGCTTTTCTGATCTCCTGACAGGAGGATAACTTGGTTCTTCTGTGTCTTCTTTGGCGGCTTCAGAGCTTATCCACACTTCCGTGTTTTCCTTTTCGATGTCTGGGTTTGGTGATTGAGATTCTTGTTCTTGCTTCTTAGGTTGAATAACTGGTGTAACTTCATGGAATTTGAGTGATACAGAGTTTTAATCAATCACTACATCTCTGCTGATTGTTACTGTGTTGGTCTCTGGGTGCAGGATTCTGTATCCCTTTTGAGTTTTGCTATAGCCCGCCAGAACTCTTTGCTTTGCGTCTGATTCCCACTTGGAACATTTTTTTTGGGAACATACATAATCATTTTGCTTCCAAATATCCTGAGGTGCTTCAGGTTAGGCTTCTCGCAGTTCCATAGCTCATATGGAGTTATATTTGTGGCTTTACCTAGCACTCTGTTTTGAAGATAGCAAGCTTTCATGATAGCTTCTCCCCAAAACGTTGTCGGTAGATTCGCATCAAACATACTACTTCCACTTTCACAGAGAGTATGGTTTTTTCTCTCTGCAATGCCATTTTGTTTTGAGTTGTATGGAATGGTAGTCTGGAACATGATTCCATCCTTTTTCAAAATGGTTTGCACTTGTATATTCGGTTCCATTAACGGCACGCAGGGCTTTTGGCATTCTTCCAAATTTGTTAAACCCTAAAGCAAGATATTCTTGAAGTTTCTGTGAAACTTCATCCTTACTGTGAAGCAGATCGGTGACTGTATATCTGGAGTAGTCATCAATAAATGTGAGAAAATATCTCTTCTTGCTAGGAGTTTGAACACTCATTGGACCGCATACATCTGTATGTATCAGACCCAGTGGCTGTGCAGATCTAGTGGTGCTTATTTTAGGAAAGGATTTTCAGGACATTTTCCCTTTAAGACAGCTTGTACACTTCATCATTTGACTACACTGGTTGATTTCAATACCATTTGCAAGTTGAACTAGCTTCCTTATTGCTTCTGGGTCTTTGTGCACAAGACGTCTGTGCCATACATGGATACAGTTCTCATGCAGATCTTGTCTAGCACTGTAACTCATTCTTTGCATTTTAGCTGATAAAGTTCATCTTGGATTTTTCCTTCTGCAAGAGTGTGACCCTTCTTTGAGATGATGCAGCTGTTATCTCTAAAAGTAACTACATTCCCCTTTTGCTTGATCTTCTTTACTGACAGAAGATTGCTTTCAAGGCTGGGAACATAGAGAGCATCCTTTACTGGGATCTTTCTGCTTTGTGCTGAGGAAACTGGACAGTGGAGGTAGCCGTCTCCTACTCCTTCTGAAGTTATATATTGACCATTAGCTAAGATGACCTTTTCTGACTTGCTTTCATTAAGGTCAGTGAAGAAATCCTTGTTATTTGCCATATGGCTGCTTGAACCAGAATCTATACACCATATATGCTTTGCAGATGGACCTGTACTGGCATTAAATGCAGTTTCAATACATGCAGAATCTTCCTTTACAGCTGTTTTAACCATTTGATGACCGTTCTGCTTTTTAAGCTAACTCATTCTTGCTTTCCAAATTCTGCAGTCTGATTTAAGGTGGCCAGGCTTTTTACAGGCAAAACATTCACGAGTTTCTCTTAAATTGTTCTTATATTTAGGGAAATCCTGCATCCTTAATGCTGTTTCTGCTCTGGATTCATTACTACTGCTTAAATGCTGCATTTTTCTCTTGAATTCATCCACAAGTTTACCTTTAACATACTCTAGTGTCAGTTCATCATCTGGCCATGCATCTAGTGCAGTCACAAGTGTGTGAAAACTTTCTGGAAGTCTACTTAATAGAAGTGCAGCAACATGAAAATCTTTAATTTCTTCTCCAATACCCTTGAGACGCTCCACAATCTCTAGGGTGTTTCTTATATAGTCCTGCATATTCTGTCCATCACTTACAGTAGCTTAGACTGATACAGCTTTCTCATGAGATAAAGCTTATTTCTCATATTGGATCTTTCATGCTCTTTCTGTAACTCGTCCGACATCTCCTTTGTAGTTGCACATTTGCATATATGCACAATCTGATTACCATCTATGCTGAGGGAGATTGTGCTTTCTGATCCTTCTCTAGCCAATCATCTGGTAATGGATGAGGCACTTGTTCCTGAGTATATTTCCACGTATCTTCTCTTATGAGCAGCATTTTCACCTTGAATTTCCAGGACTGGTAGTTCTGGTTAGTGAGGCTTGGCACTGAGAACTTGACAGGATTGCTGCTATTGGACATCTTCTCTATTTATTGTTCTGTGCTGCTTTTTCTCTGGGCTTCTGTTGCTGTTTTACTCTGGGGTTCTGTGTCTCTCTGGGCCCATAGCTTGTTGGCAGTGGATTACTCACGATACTCTCCAAGCGTGTGACAACAGAGCTTTTTTATTCAGGAGCAAAAAGGAACAATATATGATAAGCTTAATAGATTAGGAATAAATCATTTGTGTGTCACTATCTGTGCAGCATCTACAGCAGGCTGCTTCTCTCCCATACAGAGACACAGGAAAAACAGGAAATACAGTCACATGCTCTCCCAGTTTGAGCCTCTGTGAGTTTTCTTTGTTCTAACTTTATGAACAGCATACAAATCTATCAACTAAACACTCATAGACAGGAATGAAGTTGTTGCACCAAACATATTCCAACAAAAATCTCCAACAGGGCCCCCAACTATCATGAGTCTTTAATAGTATCAATCTTATCATTTGAGACTTGGGCCTTGATGCAACTGTGACCACTGGGCCCACTACAGTTGCACCCCTGCCAGAAGCTAATACTAACCCAAAGTCAACCCCATTTCAGTCTAAGGGACTCTATATCAAAGCTCAAAATGGGCTCCCTGCTATGTTGTAATGTGGCACGGGGCAGTAACCATGGGCGAGGTGCTTGTGCTTCACACCCTGACACGCTACATGATAATGGGGGTCCTCACTGGGTGTGTGGACTATAGCTGTGGAGGTGCTACGTTCTTGAAGACTGCAGTATGCCATTGACTTCAGCTGGCCAGGACCAGATGTTGCAGATATGTGGTAGAGTTCAATGAGAGACCACCACTCAATCATAAACTGTATTTTACTGTACAATCAATTGAGAAGCTTATACAGTGGAGAGGAGGTGTATAACTTCATGGAAAATTCTCTTTAAACACAGAACAACTTCATACACATTCCCGTTCCTTCCTGAGCTCGTTCCGCCTCTGTCCAGTAGGTTCTCTTAATAGCTTCACCACCACCCAGCAAAGAACTTCGGGAGATTCCCTAGTCCCCAACAACTGCACCACTAACCAGAAAGTGAGAGACTTATTCTTCAACCCGTGGTTCCATATCCTTTTCCCCTTAGGGGGACTATTTATGCCACTATGGCCATTGCTTAGCATCTCTGCTTGCCAACGCCTTTGAACTACCAAATGGGGCACTATCTTCGTCCCGCTTTCCTTCTCAGTACTGCTCCATTACTTGACTGTCAGATAATTCTGTACCGTGTCACTAGGCTTCCTGCCCCAGACCCTATGCCCGGAGAATCATTCACTCCTATCACTTTTCTTGGTTTCAACTCTGGATCTCATTATCCGTTGTCTCGGTCTCTGCTCCCTTCAGGGGCACTCACTTTAGGTGATTCTTCTTCTTAGTCAGGCCATATGTCTGTTTCTGCTGCAGACTAGCTCCTATCTGACTCCTGACAGGAACCTCTCTGCTGTCTCTACACTTTAGCCCCTCCATCTCTGGGCTTGTCCCAACTATTAACGCTATCTCTCCCTGTTAACCCTCTGCTGCTGGGCAAAATGCAACCTCATCACATGAAGCAATCATTAAGCACACAAACATCATAACGCATTACAGCAATATACGTTTTCAAGGGGAAACGTGGACAACACTTCCACCTCCTTACAATGCTGCCAAGTTTTGCCACCCAACAAAGAAGAGTCTCGGAGTCTGTTTCCCTTTTCAAGATTTTTGGAACAATTTAGAATCCACTTGTTGGCTAGACGTGCAATGAGAAGTCCTGAACAAGTTTTTGAAATTTGACAATTTGATTGGACAACTCAGGATTGGGCCTTATGCCCCTAAGGGCCATATTAGAGAAAACGGGGGGACAATATAAGCACAATAGGGTTGTATCCGGTAAACCACTGAAGGATAGGAGGATGAGGTAACTGGTCATCTTGTGAAGTTGTGTGGCTCGCAACCAGAGTTCGCTCATAGAGAGGTAGCAGTTCCAGCAACTGTGACACCAGCGATTTCGAGGATTCAACGTAATAATCAAGTTTGGAGAAGAATGGGTAAATCTGTTGTTCACCTGATGAAGAAATTTGCTATTTTCAAAATGCGTTGAGAATAAAACCTCATAGATGTCCTGAAACCACATATGGGATGTTTATTGTGAATATAGAGCCATCAGTGCAGATTTATCCACTCTTCTCCACCTAAGGGTCATATGCAGGGCCGATTTCAGTCAAAGTGGGGCCCTAGGCAAAAGTTTAAAATGGGGCCCCAAATGCTAACATATTGCACATCACACAGACGCATTTCGGTTGTAATTACATGCGCTGAGTTCAGGCCGCTAAATGAGTGTGATCGACAATATTGAAGTCGTTCGACACTTGCTTCCTGGCCTCTTTACACCAACTAAGAAAGAATGATGGGAACAGAACAATCACTATTAGATCAGTCTGTCCCCATACAGTATCATGTTATCAGCAGCATATCTACAGTTTACACCGGAGATGTGCTGCTGAGAACAATGATTTCTGTTCCGGCATAAACAATCCAATCACTTGATGAATATGCAGCATTTTCCTTGTTTAGTATAATACACCC
The DNA here is from genome assembly GCF_039654945.1 of Dendrobates tinctorius. Lineage (NCBI taxonomy): Eukaryota > Metazoa > Chordata > Amphibia > Anura > Dendrobatidae > Dendrobates > Dendrobates tinctorius. Next base: position 45,930,790 of record NW_027361754.1, read on the forward strand.
CATAGTCTTCCATGTGTTATAATGTGCACCACAGTCCTCCATATTGTAAAATGCACACCCCATATTCCTCCATATAATATAATGTGCCCTATAATCCTCCATATAGTATAATACACTCCCCATAGTCCTCTGTATAGTATAATACACTCCCCATAGTCCTCCATATAGTATAATACACTCCCTATAGTCCTCCATATAGTATAATACACTCCCCATAGTCCTCCATATGGTATAATACACTCCCCATAGTCCTCCATATGGTATAATACACTCCCTATAGTCCTCTCATATAGTATAATACACTGCTTATTGTACTCCACATATTAAAATACACTCCTCAGTCCTCCATATAGTATTATACACTTCCCATAGTCCTCCATATAGTATAATGCACGCCTCATTGTCCTCCATATAATAAAATACACTCCTCAGTCCTCCATATAGTATTATACACTCCTCATAGTCCTCCATATATTAAAATACACTGCTCAGTCCTCCATATAGTATAATACACTCCTCATAGTGCTCCATATAGTATTATACACTTCCCATAGTCCTCCATATAGTATATTACACTCCTCATAGTGCTCCATATAGTATAATGCACCACCATAGTCATCCATGTAGTTCAATTCACTTCCCATAGTATAATGCATCCCATAGTTCTTCATATAGTATAATGTATTCTCCACAGTCCTTGATACAGTATAATGCAGCCATCCCATAGAGCATAATTCAGCCACCCCACAGAGTATAATGCAGCCACCCCACAGAATATAATGTAGCCCCCTCAAGAGTATAATGCAGCCCCACCATACAATATAATGTGACCCACCCCAGAGTATAATGCAGCCCCTCCATAGAATATATGGTGGCCCCCTCATAGAGTATAATGCAGCCCCTCCATAGAATATAATGCAGCCCCCTTATATAGTATAATGTAGCCCCTCAATAGAATACAAGGTAGCCCTCCTCATATAGTATAATGTGGCCCCCATAGAATGTAATGTAGCCCTCTCATAGAGTATAATGTAGCTCCCCATAGAATTTAATACAGCCCACCTCCCCATAGAATTTAATGTAGCCCCATCAAAGAGTATGACGCAATCCTCACTAATAGAATATAATACAGCCCCACCATATAATGTATTATAATGCAGCCCCTCCCCCGGGAATAGCCCCACAGTACAGTACTCACTCACTGTTATATATTAAATAAAAAAACACACACAATCCTTACTTCTCCTCGTGCCCCGCACTGCTCCAGGCTCGTCTCCAGTCTCAGCCGCGGCACACAGTGGATGCGCGATGAAGTGACGTCATCGCGCACCTGCAGTGTCAAAGGCAGAGGGGAATGATGGGACAGGGAGCATCATCTGATGCTCTTTCCTCCATCATTGCTTTGAACTGTACCGGCGTCATAGACACCAGCATAGTTGAATGCGGCAGTGGAGGGGGAAATCGGGCGCAGGCAGCAGGCGGGCCCCTCTGACTCACGGGCCCCATAGCGGCTGCATGATATGCCGCTATTAGTGGCACGTCACCGACTGGGGGCCCCTGGGGGAGAGGGGGACTGAGGCAGCTGTCTGGTCTGCCTGCCGCTAACGCCAGCCCTGGTCATATGGAGATACATGGGCTGCTTCCATGGTATGTATGCTATTGAGTGTTCCAGAAGTAGATGTCATCTTCACTCAAAAATGCACCCTGTTGTTAGTTTACCCTTTGTCTGCTTGTCATATTGCTTTATGGAGAATGGGTCTGTCTTCTGCCATGTCTCCTTTGGCAAATGCACGGATGCAGTGACACAGAAGCACTCCCCTGATTCACCAAGCCCGCTCTCTGGAGGTCATGGATTTCCTCCGTCCTCAATTTCCTTCCCCCCCTACAACAATAGGTTCCAGACCTGGTGCCCTGTCAGCACCCACAGTCCGGTCTTGTTCCTTACAGTTATTCTGCTATTCCTCCTAGAAATTAATCTAGAAGTTGACAAAGGGGCATTACCATTTAAGAGTGCATCCCTACACACTGACACTGCCCAATCAGTGCTGACCAATGTCATTCTATGTGGGGAAATATGGAAATTGTCTCTTAAGAGACGAAGAGGACTAAACCTCTACTGTAGTGCAAGTAGCAATCCTAAAAGTCAATATCGACTCTATAACTAGCCTTGTCACATGACTTAGGATTGGTTTTGGTTTTATCCTAAGTCATGTGACAAGGCTCGTTATAGAGTCGATATTGACTTTTAGGATTGCTACTTCCTATAGGTGGTGCTAGAGTTCTAGTCCTCTTCCTTTCTGAAGAGACAATTTGTATATTTCCCAGAGGCTTAACAGTCTCCTCACCTCGGCATGTCAGGCTTAACATGTCACTCTCCGCAAGGAGGAACGTTACCCCTTGGATCCCAGACTATGTGGGAACACAGCTCAAACCAGTAACACTCAGTTGTCAATGTATTCATAAATAGTCAAGTGGGATTATACAGGGACGGACCAGTGCAAAGCTATGAGGAAAGATGCTCCTGAATTGTAGTTTCATGGGAAATATAAAAATCAAATCTTATTATATGGGAGTAATTGTGAAGGTTGGGGGGTCATCAATGTAAAGTGTTGGGCTGATGGGATGAGATGACTTATGAGCACAATTATTTAGGGATATGCTTTATATTGTATGACAATACATAAAGTTAATTGCAAAAAAGGGGAGAATTTAGTTCTATGTCTAATGTGATACTGCACATTGATTTCTGACAGGCGTCATCAGTCACTGAATATCCTCCGTACATAAACATCCCACTCTGAAAATAAGGCTTCAGATGAGTAAGCGGCTGTACACCTCTGCACGGTATTCCACGACTTCGTCAAGGATAATAGGATTACTTATTAATGCACTACCTTTCGGAAGCACAACAGAAAAAAAAGTAAAGATGTAAGTGCATTCTGAGTGGGTGATGCAGTCATTATGTCTTCTATGCCATTAAGAAGATTCATAAAAATGGCTCCTCCGTAGACGAGACGTGATGTTGGGGGATGCTTCGTACTTGAAAAGCACTAAAGGGAATATTTTGCTGCTTTGTGATGTCATCTTTTTTTTGCACATCCAAGAACGGCCTTAATACAAGAGAGAGGAAATAATGCAGTCTATCTGACAAAGCAGTCTGCAGTCATAGACGAGACTGAACACTTCCAGATGCTGAGATGGAGAATGAGCGTGAAGAAGATGTCTTCTTCTTCCTTCCATTGGCTTATCCCTTTTGATAAAGTCTTTGTTCTCCCATAGAAAGCCCCTGTAATCATTCCTGTAATTTCATACTTCTGTGGGCTGCCTGTTACTACATGTGCCTTTGCAAGGAAAATAAATCCAATCTTGCTCCTTGTCTTCTATCTTGTGCGAACCGAAGATTAAAAGCAAGAGAATATCACTCATTAACTATGTACTAACAATCAATAGCGGGATGATGGAATTGGTCCAATTATGTGTTTCTGTAGCACTCTTGACCCGATGCAATCACAGATAATTCATGTGACATGTTATAGCAGTCAAATTTATGGGCATGTGAGAATCATGTGGGAATAGTGGATGAGGGCAGGTATATCTCGCCCAGATTCCTTTCCTATGTGGCCTAGTCTGGTCAGTATCGCACCTGCTTGCTAATGAATAATGGGAGGTGGATATAAAAGGATGCAAGGTGGTTGTGTGAGTGTCTCAGCCTGGGAGCACAGAGAGCCTGTCTGTGTGAGAGACACACACGTGAGTGGAAGCAGTGCCCACTGCAACTGTGGTTTGGCTGGATGGGAGAAGCCCGCCAGTTGGTAGTTAGGTTGTCCATTGTTTAGTTAGTGCCGGACAGGCAAGGATTTGTTTTATGTTTTATTTCCTTTTGCATTGCTTTCACCGTTAATAAACCTGACCCAGGGTCAGTTATACACGAATCCCAGCTCTGCGCCTGAGTTTAATGCTGAACGCACGTGACCTTTGACCCCAGCAAAGGCAATCCCGGAGTGTTTTATCACATTGTGGTGGAGAACGCGGGCATCACGTTGCAAGCATGAGCATGGAGGACGTGGTGAAAGCGCTGGTACAGTCCACCGCCGTCCAGCAAGAAGCTAATCGGGTGATGATGGCCCAGCTGAAGGAGTTGGTGGACATGACAGTTACCGATCGTTCGCTTCTACAGCAGGTGGCGCAGCGCTTGGCAAGCTTACCTGAGCTTAACCTGGAAGCCGAGTCGAGAGTGATTCACGTGAGTCGGTACTGGCAGAAAATGACGACCGAAGATGACGTCGAGGCATACCTGACCACGTTTGAACGGACGGCGGTGAGAGAAAAATGGACGAAGGCACGATGGGCCGGCCTGATTGCCCCGTTTCTTTCCGGTGAGGCCCAAAAGGCTTATTATGACTTAGAGCCTGAAGCCGCGCAGGACTTTGACAAATTGAAAGCCGAGATCTTGGCCCGGCTGGGAGTGACGACCGCTGTCCGTGCACAGAGAGTGCATCAATGGACTTATCAGCCGGATAAACCACCGCGGTCACAGATGTTCGACCTGATCCACGTGACGAAGAAGTGGCTACAACCCGAGGTGTTGACAGCGCCAGAGATAATCCAGAGAGTCATCATGGACAAGTACCTGAGAGCTCTACCGCCAGCCCTGAGGAAGTGGGTAAACCATGGAAATCCTACGACGGCAGATCAACTGGTGGATCTGGTTGAACGTTACTCCGTGGCGGAAGGACTCCGAGACGACGCTACCGCACCTCGTTCTTCATCTCCACGTGGAACCGGTAAGACTGTTCCAGGGAGTAGGGGAGATGGAAAAATCCCTAAGACAGTGGGGGAGGAAAACGGGACTGCCCGCACTGCGAGGCCGAGAGTAACGAACTATGGTCTAAGCAAGGGGCCCGTTAGGTGTTTCCGCTGCCAAGAGATGGGACATATTGCTGCGAACTGTCCGGTCACTACTGAACCCATGCAGTGCGACGTCACAGACTCTAAAAACCGCATGTCTAAGGTTGCACGGGTGGTGAGTGTGAATGCCGGTCAAAAGGATGTGGAAAAACACTTGTGTGATTTAACTGTTGATGGCAAAAATGTGGTGGCATTGTTAGACTCGGGAAGTGTGGTGACTCTGGTGAAGGCCAGTCTGGTGTCAGCCCCGACTGGACCATCAGACAAATTTTCTGTAACATGTGTGCATGGAGACACCTGTTCGTACCTCACCACGGTCATATGCATTACTACTTCCTATGGGTCTGTGCAACATAAAGTGGGACTCGTCCCGGCGCTATTGCATGATGTTATCCTGGGCCGGGATTTTCCCCACTTCTGGCAATTGTGGGAGAATCAGTTGATACCCCAGGGTAATAGTGTACATGATTCTTCTCCCAGGGCGCGTGTGGGTCCCGAACCCCTGGAAGAGGTCTCCCCGGAAGACTCTGGGGAAGAGTCTGCGGGAAATGACCTGCCGTTCCCGTTTTCAGTCATGGCGGGTGATACGGAGGAGACCGGGGAAGAGGAGGAGGCTGACAGCCGTCCACCTCCCCGTTTGCCGGATTTAGAAGTTCAGAAAGATGACTTCCAAAGCGAGCAAATAAAGGATCCTACCCTTTCTCAGGCTAGGACAAATGTAAAAGTGATAAATGGGGTACCCGTAGAACCTGGCTCTAGGCTGGCATATCCTTACATGGTTCTGGAGAATGATTTACTCTATCAGGTAGAGAAAAAGGGGGAAGATACGGTGCAACTATTAGTCGTGCCAAAACCCTACAGGCGGCAGGTGCTGGACCTGGCCCACGGACATGTGATGGGAGGTCACCTGGGAGTCCAGAAAACCACCGAAAGGATATTACTGTTTTGTTTGGCCAGGCATGCATCACGATATTCGTGTATATTGTGAGTCTTGTCCTGACTGCCAAGCCTCTGCACCTAAGCCCCGGTTCTGTAGCCCTTTGGTACCCCTACCTATTATTGAAGTCCCGTTTGAGAGGATGGGGATGGATTTAGTTGGGCCCCTTCCACGGTCTGCACGTGGACACCAACATATCCTGGTCATCTTGGATTATGCCACTCGTTACCCAGAGGCCATCCCTTTGCGTAACACAGCCACCAAGACGATTGCCAAGGAACTGGTGCATGTGTTTAGTCGGGTCGGTATACCAAAACAGATACTCACCGACCAGGGGACCCCCTTTATGTCCAGGATAATGAAGGAGCTCTGCCGATTGTTACAGATCGAACCGTTACGCACATCCGTGTATCACCCTCAAACAGACGGGTTGGTTGAACGGTTCAATAAAACTCTGAAGCAGATGCTGAGAAAGGTGATAGACAAGGATGGGAAGAACTGGGACTATTTACTTCCGTATTTGCTTTTTTCCATCAGGGAAGTACCCCAATCTTCCACGGGATTCTCGCCTTTCGAGTTATTGTACGCCCGACGTCCTCGCGGACTGTTAGACGTTGCAAAAGAAACCTGGGAGGGTCAGGTCACTCCATTTAAAACAGTGATAGATCACGTCACACAAATGCAGGACTGTATTGCGGCTGTTATGCCTATCGTCAAAGAACACATGATACAGGCTCAAGGAGCCCAAAAAAGAATCTATGATAGGGGCGCCAAGATCCGTACGTTTGCACCCGGAGATAGGGTGTTGATCCTGGTCCCCACAGTGGACAGTAAGTTCCTGGCAAAGTGGCAGGGCCCCTTTGAGATCAAGGAAAGAGTTGGTGAAGTAAACTACAAAGTATACCAGGCAGGTAAACGGAAACCTGAACAGATTTATCATGTAAATCTGATAAAGCCCTGGAAGGATCCGTCTGACTTGTCAGCGGAGCTGGCCCGTCCTGTCTGCTCGCATACCGTGCCGGAGGTACGGGTTGCAGAGACTCTCTCGGAGCGGCAAAAGACTGAGGTCAGGCAGTTTCTACTTCACAACCAAAAGTTTTTCTCAGGAAAAACCCGGGCAGACTATGCTAATGAAACATGACATCGTAACGGAACCTGGTGTCACAGTTCACGTAAAGCCCTACCGAATCCCGAAAGCACGCCGTGAAGCCGTTTCCCGAGAAGTGAAGGCAATGTTAGAGTTAGGAGTCATTGAGGAATCGCACAGTGCGTGGTCCAGCCCGATTGTGCTAATTCCTAAACCGGACGGCACCATCAGGTTCTGCAATGACTTCAGGAAACTGAATGCGGTCTCAAAATTTGATGCCTATCCTATGCCCCGGGTCGACGAGTTAATAGATCGGTTAGGAAAAGCCCGGTATATTACGACCCTAGATCTAACAAAGGGGTATTGGCAGATCCCTCTGGCTGAGGCTGCCAGAGAAAAGACTGCACGGGGCACCGGCAACCTTCCAGAGACTGATGGATCGAGTCTTGAGGCCACATAGGCGGTACGCTTCGGCCTATTTGGATGACATTGTCATTTACAGCTTGGACTGGGAGACTCATCTCCAGAAAGTACAAGCTGTGATTGACGACCTGTGGGAGGCAGGTCTAACCGCGAACCCCAAGAAATGTCACATCGGGCTAGAAGAAGCCCGGTATTTGGGGTATGTAATTGGGAGGGGTGGTGTTAAACCCCAGGTTGATAAGATTCAGGCGGTTCAGGACTGGCCACAACCTGTCAACAATAAGCAGGTGCAAGCCTTCCTGGGGATCGCCGGCTATTATCGCCGGTTCATACCCAATTTTGCAGCCATCGCTACCCCCCTGACGGATCTTACAAAAGAGAAAGACTCCGTCATGATTAAATGGAGTTTAGCGGCTGAAGAAGCCTTCCATAGCCTAAAACGGGCACTTTGCTCTCAGCCCGTACTGGTGACTCCGGACTTCCGCAGCGGGTTTGTGGTACAAACGGATGCCTCTGATACCGGTATCGGGGCCGTACTCTCACAAGTGAGGGATGGAGTGGAACACCCAGTCCTCTATCTCAGCAGGAAGCTGAATAAACATGAGCAAAGGTATGCAGTCGTAGAAAGAGTGCCTCGCCATTAAGTGGGCTCTAGAGGCCCTCAAATATTACCTGGTGGGCCGAAAGTTCAGGCTGATCACTGACCATGCCCCTCTCAAGTGGATGCACTTGAACAAGGAACGGAATAGCCGGGTGACCCGGTGGTTCCTTGCCCTGCAGGCCTACACTTTTACGGTGGAGCACCGCCCAGGGGTACAGATGGGGAATGCAGATGCCCTGTCCCGAGTGCACTGTTTGGCGGGTGTCATTGCTCGACCAGAGTGGTCTGAGCAGAGGGGGGGATATGTGAGAATCATGTGGGAATAGTGGATGAGGGCAGGTATATCTCGCCCAGATTCCTTTCCTATGTGGCCTAGTCTGGTCAGTATCGCACCTGCTTGCTAATGAATAATGGGAGGTGGATATAAAAGGATGCAAGGTGGTTGTGTGAGTGTCTCAGCCTGGGAACACAGAGAGCCTGTCTGTGTGAGAGACACACGTGAGTGGAAGCAGTGCCCACTGCAACTGTGGTTTGGCTGGACGGGAGAAGCCCACCAGTTGGTAGTTAGGTTGTCCATTGTTTAGTTAGTGCCGGACAGGCAAGGATTTGTTTTATGTTTTATTTCCTTTTGCATTGCTTTCACCGTTAATAAACCTGACCCAGGGTCAGTTATACACGAATCCCAGATCTGCGCCTGAGTTTAACGCTGAACGCACGTGACCTTTGACCCCAGCAAAGGCGATCCCGGAGTGTTTTATCACAGGCAATGTGGCGGTCCTCCAAGTTCGCTGCCAGCAGACATCCATGCCACCCTCAATTCTAAGGTATAGCCATCCTCCTAGCCAACCTTTTTTATTGAGGGATGTTAGAATCAATAAACAAAGACATTCATTAGATGGGGAGAATAATAATGGTGTCATGTTCTGTCTTGTGCCGTAGTCACAGCTAGAGGCACGAAGAATTCTAGGCAGTGGCGTCATTTGAAGCTCTTGGGACCCAATACAAAATCTGTAACAGGTCCCCCAATTATAGCAGCTTTTGCGCCCCCCCCCCCCCCCCCCGAGGCTCCAGGGTCCTGGTACGATAGCAACACCTGTACCTATTATAGCTACGCCCTTGACTTGGTCCGGTGCCTCCCTTCTATTAGCTATGCAGTCCTGCTTCTTGTTTGTGTGGATAACGTGTCCTATGTCATCCACACAATCTCCTCGGCATCGAGTTTCTGCACAGCCGTACTTCTCTCTGCCCTGTCGAGGGTAGATCAAAGTACTGCAGCGTGCATGCACCACAAAAGGTCAAAAAGCCTCGGCACATGTACACTACAGTACTTTAGAGAAGTACACCTGCGCAGGAACACGATGGAAGAAGGAAGGTGCCGGACCAAGACAGTGTTGCCCATCGGACCGGACCTCCCCGTAGGTGAGTACTATGACAGGGTTTTTTTTCTTGTGTTGCAGGCCAGAGTAGAGGTATATATACAGTACATTAGAATGCTGTATATCAGGACTGAAAGATGGTGTCTCATATGGGACAAACCTTGTGTCAGGTTCCCTTTAAAAACATGAATTTTTGGCTAAAATAAAAAAAAAATCATGATCATCTCAGCTTCCAAAGCCTCTATATATCACTGTACACTACACTAATCTAAAAATCTAAACTACCTTTTCAGCCCATTTTTTGGGGCTGAAAGTCCCCCTCTCGGCTTATACGCGAGTGATATATGGGGGTCGGCAGGGGAGGTGGAGCGAGGGTGTCAGATCATACTTACCCCCTGGCGCGTCTCTGCAGCCCCCCCGCTTCTCCCCATCTCGGGCTCCTTCCTTCAGCCGTCACGTGGTACCGCTCATTAAAGTCATGAATATGCCCATATTCATGACTTTAATGAGCAGTACCAAGTGACCGCTGAAGGAAGGAGCCTGAGACTGGGGGAAGCGGGGCTGCAGAGACTGCGCCAGGAGGGGTGAGTATATGCAATATTCACCTTCCCCGGTCCACCACTGCGGCTGTTCTGTCCTCTGGCTGTGATGTTCAGGCAGTAGAGGGCGTGATGATGTAGTCAGAGCACGCCACGACCTCTGCTGCTTGAACGTCACTGACAGAGGACCCGAAAGAGAGCGGCAGCAGTAGATCGGGGACAGGTGAATATCTCAGGTGCCAGGGCCCTGAGCCAGCAGTGACACCAGCACCTGTCCCCCATAGCGTGCCGGTGTCCCCTCCTGCTCAGGGTCCTGGCACCTGGCCCCCAGCAACGAGAGGTGAGTATGTAATTTTTTTTTTTATTATTTGGTGTAGCAGCATCGGCATCATATGGGGGCAAAATCTATGGACATTTTATGGGGGTATAATCTATGAAGCATCTTATGGGAGCATTCTATGGTAGTATAATCTATGGAGCAGCATATGGGGCATAGTCTATGGAGCATTTTATGGGGCATAATCTGTGGAGCATTTTATAGAGCATCTTATGGGGCATAATCTATGGAGCATTTTATGGAGCATCTTATGGGGGCATAATCTATGGAGCATTTTATGGAGCACCTTATGGGGGCATAATCTATGGAGCATCTTACGGGGCCTTTATTAACCTTTATTCAGCATTATATGGGGTGAATTTTGTATGGAGCATCTTATGGGGCCATCATGAACTGTATGAAGTATTATATGGGGCTCCTGATTCAATATGAATATTCAAAAACATTTAACCTACTGATGTCTCAATTAATTTTACTTTTATTGGTATCTATTTTTATTTTTGAAATTTACCAGTAACTGCTGCATTTTCCACCTTAGGCTTATACGCGAGTCAATAAGTTTTCCCAGTTTTTTGTGGCACAATTAGGGGGGTCGGCTTATACGCAGGTCGGCTTATACACGAGTATGTACGGTAGTGTAATTTTTAGCCAAGAAAACATACATTTCAGTATACAAAATGCCCCCCAGAGTTGTCAGTTTCCTTTATCTAGTGACTAAAATGAACAAACCCCTTCCACAGTGTTGGATGAAACAATAAAGTTGAAAGCAAACGTTACCTGCATGGATGCTATTTGTTCCATTAGTCCCACTGTTCTGCTACTTGAATTTGGATTTTCCAGAACTAAAATCCCATTTTGATGACCGCCGATCAGCAACATACAATTAGTGGTCATTCAATGGGCTTTAAAAAAAAAAAGCTGAACGCACTTCCATGGGCACAGAACGAACTTTAATATGATTGTTCCGTGCACATAAAAAAAAACCTTGTCGGCAGCACACCATCATTTGTCCACTGATTGCAGGCCAGTCTAAAATGGTTCTAAATGGGCCCTAAGGGTGTGTGTGCACACGCTGCGGAATGCTCTGCGGATTTGTCCGCCCGGATTTAGTAAAATCCGCAGGTAAATCCGCAGGTCAGAAGACCTGCAGTCTATCTGTGGATTACCCTGCGGTTTGTCATTTCTACAATGGAGCAGATGGCAAACAGCAGTGGAATCCGCAGAAAGAATTGGCATATCATTTCTTTCTGTGGATTGAAAACCGCAGCAAAACCGCGCGGAAAAATCCGCACCGTCTGCACTGTGGTTTTCGTTTTCCATAGGTTATAATGGTACTGTACTGGTTCCACAGAGCCAAAACCGCTGCGGATCCGCAGCAGAATCTGCAGCGTGTGCACAGACCCTTAGGGTATGTGCATACGCTGTGAATTCTGCTGCGTTTCCGCGTTTTTGGCCCTGCGGAAACGCAGCAGATTTTGCTGCGTTGTACAGTACCTTTATTTCCTATGGAAATAAAAAAAACGCTGCGGATTTTTCCACGGTTTACAATCCGCAGCATGTCAATTCTTTTGTGCCGAAACGCTGCGGTTTCACACCTCATCCATTATGAGGTGTAAAACCGCAGGGCAAAACCGCAGGCAAAACTGCAGATAAACCGCAGGACTTTAGTCCTGCGGATTTATCTGCGTTTTTCACTACAAAATCCGCAGAGCCAAAAAACTCCGTGTGCACATACCCTTAGGCTTAGCTTCCTAACCTAGACTAGTAAGTCATTTACTTGGAGAGTCTGCTACAGGATAATCATTTTTTCATCTTAAATAACCAGCTAGATATCTGATATCTCATATTCCAATGACGTTTGTATTAAGCTTATTAAATATGGTGGTGTACTCGACTGGGTGCTGATGATCAAGGAGTCAAAAAAGTCCCAAACCCAAACTTGTATTTGATTCAACTATAAAGATGGCCATACACCCTCAAATACTGTTCAACCGGCATCAATCCGTCCTTCCACTAGCCTCCATACACATTCACTGCCAAGGTAAAAAGTGTTCTGAATGAAGAGGAGAATAAGCTGTTGCCAGACACCTTTGGCAGCAGCTTTTCTGCCTTGTGCACAAAGGATGGTGCATGTTGAAATTCAATGGGGCTGATCTTTTTTTTCCCTGAAATCTGTCTGACGAATAGCAGCTGAACATTTAATTAGAAGGTTAACTGGTCTTGGCAAAATTGGTCCTAGGGGAGAAGTGCAGAGGAATGATTGTTGCTCACTTTCAAAAATCTGAACCTATGGACCAAAAAACTTGTCACCTTGCTAAGTATATCAGTATATATCACCTTCTTATGGAGAGTACACAACATTCACATAGCAATGAAATTGTTAACATCCGTGCTCGCATGTTCCGGATCTGGCGTTTCTCACTTCTTGACTCTTGATCTTGTGGGTTCCTACCACACTTCTCTATTCCCAGACTTGATATAAAAAAAATTTCAACAGAAGCCAATCAGGGAATTGCGCAAGCATGGCCTAAGCAAAGTTTTCCTGCCAAATGAAAAAAATAGAAAATAGGGATGAAATCCAGTGATCTGTCAAAATCCTAAAACAGAACAGATGGGCTCCCAATGTTCCTGACTGCAGCATCATGTAATTACCGTCTTTAATTTTTTTTTGCAATAAATTTTACAGGTTGAAATGGGGACTGGATAAGTATTTTTTAGTAAATTGCTCCCCATACACCTGTAATAATAGTAATATAGTGTTCTGATTAAAGAGGGGCCATCGGAGAAATAAGGCAAACTAGGTGAGCAACATAAGCTTATAATAGGGTATAACAGGATGTAGAAGAATAATTTATGTACCGTATATGGATATGACAGCCTTATGTGGTCATGTGGAACAAAATTAAAGGGTTATTCCCATCTCTATTAATGGACATTGCCAGATAGGGCTTGTAAATACTCCCATAATCCTGGGAGTAGGAGCAGTGTGACGTTCCCTTGTGAAGGTTTCTTCATTGTGTTGCCGAAGTGGTCTCCAGACCAATCTCCGGATATCATTGCATCCAAGATAAAAATGTGTCTCATCGCTGAAGAGGACAGACCTCCACTCCAGTTCTCATTGCTGTGTTGCTTTGCACACAGCCTTTGAAAACGGTGGCGTGAAGTCGATACAACACCTTGAGCTGGATGACTAGTTTGTAGCCCAATGTCATTGTACTCTCGGGATTATTTTGTGCAGTGGCATAATCTACGATAGCCAGACTGCTTTAGTCTACATTCCAGTTGCATTAAGAGCCAGCAATGCCTATATGTGCTACCATGACCTTCAGCGTCTCTGAACTTGTCTTCTATTGACAACTTCTGGGATGTCATTGGTTGGCAATTTCACTGGGAGCTTCCAGCAGCAAATCTTGATGATTTTCCCAAGCGCATTCAGTGCATCAGAACATTCTTCAGACAACTATAATAATACCCTTACAAGTGGCAGCCACGGAGTGTAAGCAAGCATATTCCATTTCTTATACTTTCTATATAATTATGGGCATCAAGATAGTATTGTTCCTTTGCAACACTGGGGCCCTGGATTCTAATCCTACCATGAACAAGTTCTACAAGGAGTTTGTATGTTCTCCCTGTGTTTACATGGGTGTTATGCCTGTCTAGCAACTCACTTGGGAAAATAGGTTATACACTAAAAACTGCCATTGACTCTGGCGGTTCCTGTTCAACAGTAGATATCCTGATTCTGCAATCCCTAGTAGTGCCTTTGTGTGCAGATAGTCCTAACTACAGACTAGAAGATGGCAACTTGGACCTCAACTGCCTAACAGGCCATCAAATTGTTTAACGTTCTTCCTAAAAAACTGGAGGGCAGAGAAGAGTGTGAATTACCTATCAAAGCGAAGTGTGCTAAACAACAGAAAGATCCCAGGGTGAGTAAAGTAAATAACGACATACCAATCAAAGAATAAAGCAAGTATTTTTAACATTTATAACGCCTATTTCCTAAAGATAAACAGAAGATAGGAGAAAAGTATAGCAAAGAAACAGAAAAGTGATAACCCTTAGCTGGAACTCCACAGGCTGGCTATAAACATCAACAGGACATCCAAAAGAATCTATCACCAGCAGGAATCACCTGCAGGGGGACAGAATATAAAGCCGTACCCGAAAGTTGATAGGCAGACAAATGCAGACACCTGTGTTAAGCTAGACAAACAGCAGCCAGAATAACCCAAACATTAAGAAAAGGTGTGTCTCCTGTCGCTCAGCAAAAAGGGTTTGAATCCAGGAGCATGACAGTGGGTTTCCTCCAGGTTCTTCGGTTTTCTCACAAAGTCCAAAGACATACTGATAGGGAATTTAAATTGTGAGCCCCAATGGGGACAGTATTGATGATGTCCGTAAAGCTCCGTGGAATTATTGGCACTACATAAGTGAGCAAAATAAAGAAACTAACAAGTTTATCCATCCTGTTTATTCCACAATTACATGACTTTTCCTTCTTGGTCATGCAACTTCAATGTTGAGGAGTGTATTATCGGAAGTGATTCCTTTGTAAAAAGGAGATATTCTCCATAATAAGACTGCAGAGGATTAAAAGGGACCTTCCAGTGCGTTTTTACATATAGAAGTATTGGTGTGGCAAAATCGTAACTGATCCTCCAATAAAAATGATACCTTTTTTGTAGGCATATGATGTGCAGTCATTCTCTCTTCACACAGGTAATCAACTGAGCCACCCTGCATGTATTTACTCCATTCACTGCCAGTAAGCAGCCTGAATGATACAACTTCCCACCTCTGCTGCCTCTATTTCTCTGCTGTAATATATCCAAATGGTAATCAACTGAGCCACCCTGCATGTATTTACTCCATTCACTGCCAGCAAGCAGCCTGAATGATACAACTTCCCACCTCTGCTGCCTCTATTTCTCTGCTGTAATATATCCAAATGGTACAACTCCATACTTCTGCTGCTTGACCATTTTGCTGCATATTTAAATGTGCTTGCTAAAGCTTTGGTATAATTCATTTGTTGCACTGTATGTAATACTTACTGCTTTAGATCTGTGACTGGGGCCTTTCTAGATCTTATCAGGTGGAAGGTGCTATAGCATTTTGCCACATCTTGGTCTAGTGCCTTTGATCATCTAACCATCCCCTGGTGTGCTGGCCCCAGCTGCCAAATTATACCCAACCATCTCCCACAATCCCTCTCTCCTGACCCTGTAGTGTGGCCTATATATGTAGTAGTTGCTAAGGGGAAGCACGCAGTGTGGGGTACAGCACGCAAGCATCCCATAAGCAAAGCATCACAGAAGATAAGCATCCAGCAAAACGGCAGTTATACATGGCAGTTAGTCAGGGCAGGAGTCAGGTAACCCACACCTTGCCTTCCCCTTTAACCATGTGCTTTATTTTTATCCTCCTGTGTTCCCTTGCCATCCACATTCATCACCCTATCCCCCCTCCATCACGACTCATACACATCAGCCCCTCTATACTTCCCTCTCCCATGTACAGCTCCCACACACTCCTCACCTTCCTGAGAAACCTCAGCCCATCTTGCCCAAACACATCGCAGAAAAAAACTACTTACAACTCCAACAACTATTGGCTCTTTATCTTCCTTCTCCTACTGATTTCAGGGGACATCTCCCCCAACCCTGGTCCACCATCCCCCAACCTCGACCCCTACCCTACCTCATATCGAAACCACAATAATCTGATTAACATTACTTGCACTCCCTCATCTCAATCTTTTAATTGTGCCCTCTGGAATCCACGGTCTGCTTGTAACAAGCTTCCTTTCCTACACAACTACTTTCTGAACAACTCTCTTAATCTGTTGGCCCTCACTGAAACCTGGATTCAGGATTCTGACACTGTCTCTCCTGCTGCCATTTCCTACGGTGGCTTACAATTCTCTCACTCCCCGAGACCCACAAACAGACCTGGTGGTGGAGTTGGCATACTCCTGTCCCCACAATGCACTTTCCAGGTCATCCCCCCCAGTCCCATCACTCTTATTCCCTTCTTTTGAGGTCCACACCATCAGGCTCTTCCGTCCCCTCTCCCTCAGGGTAGCGGTCATATACCGGCCCCCAGGCTCACCCACCCTCTTCCTTGACCACTTTTCAGCCTGGCTGCCACACTTCATGTCCTCAGAACTACCAACCCTCATCCTGGGAGACTTCAACATCCCCATTAACAGCCCTAATTCCACATCTGCATCCCAGCTTCTATCACTAACCACCTCTCTAGGCCTCTCCACAGCTTTCAACCTCTGAGACACATAAAGACGGTAACACCCTTGATCTGGTCTTCTGCCGGCTCTGTTCAATCTCCCACCTAAACAACTCACCGCTTCCACTCTCTGACCACAACATTCTCTCCTTCACGCTCACAAATCCTCGCCCACCCCAGCTCATTCCTACCTACCACACAGTCAGAAATCTACAAGCTATTAACCCTCAGACACTTTCAGATTCCCTACACTCATCTCTGTCCCCAATCTCCTCTCTTTCCTGTCCTAATCTGGCTGTTCATCACTACAATGACACTCTTAGAAGCACCCTTGACCAAGTAGCTCCCCTCACCCTCAGAACCTCCAAACACAGAGTAAAAGAGCCCTGGCTCACATCGCAAACTCAACTTCTCCAGCGATGCTCCAGGAGAGCTGAACGCCTATGGAGAAAAACCCGCACACCAGAAGACTTCATCCACTTCAAATTTATGTTAAGAACCTATAACGCTGCCCTTCACCTTGCCAAACAGACCTACTTCACCACCCTGATCTCCTCACTAGCCAACAACCCCAAGAAACTTTTTGACACTCTTCACTCCCTCCTCAGGCCAAAAGCACAAGCCCCTATCACAGACATTTGTGCTGATGACCTGGCCTCCCACTTTACAGAAAAAATAGATAATATCCGTCAAGAAATCTGCTCCCAACCACCAAGTGCTGTGACTCCCATCCCTTCCTACATCTCCCCTGGCTCACTCTCCACATTTGATCCCATAACAGAAGAAGAAGTCTCCAGACTCCTCTCTTCTTCTCGTCCGACTACATGCACTACCGACCCCATTCCCTCACATCTCCTCCAGTCTCTCTCTCCAGTCGTCACAACCCACCTAACTACAATCTTTAATCTCTCCCTCTCCTCGGGCATTTTCCCATCCTCCTTCAAACACGCCATCGTTACTCCACTACTAAAGAAACCTGCTCTCGACCCATCCTGCACAAACAACTACAGACCAGTCTCCAATCTCCCCTTCATCTCTAAACTTTTGGAACGCCTAGTTTACTCCCGCCTTACCCGTTACCTCTCTATTCACTCCCTTCTAGACCCTTCACAGTCCGGCTTCCGCCCCCTACATTCGACTGAAACTGCACTCATCAAAGTGACCAATGACCTTCTGACAGCAAAACGTAACGGTGACCACTCTCTGCTCATTCTTCTTGACCTATCTGCAGCTTTCGATACTGTTGACCACCATCTCCTACTCTCTAGGCTCCAGTCACTAGGCATTAAGGACACTGCACTCTCCTGGTTCTCTTCCTATCTCTCTGACCGCTCCTTCAGTGTTTTGTTCTCTGGCTCCACGTCATCTCCTCTTCCTCTTGCTGTCGGGGTACCTCAGGGCTCAGTCCTTGGCCCCCTTCTTTTCTCTCTCTACACGGCCCCAATTGGACAGACCATCAGCAGATTTGGCTTTCAGTACCATCTTTATGCTGATGACACACAACTATACACGTCTTCCCCCGACCTTACCCCCGCTGTACTACAGAACGCCAGTGACTGTCTGTCCGCAGTCTCCAATATCATGTCCGCTCTCTATCTGAAACTCAACCTCTCCAAAACTGAACTTCTTCTGCTCCCGCCGTCTACTAACCTCCCTAAATCTGACATTTCCCTCTCCGTGGGTGGTACCACAATAACACCCCGGCAGCAGGTGCGCTGTCTGGGTGTTATGTTTGACACCAATCTCTCCTTTACATCCCATATACAATCCCTTGCCCGCTCTTGCCGCTTACACCTAAAGAACATCTCTAGAATCCGCCCTTTTCTCACTATGGAAACAACAAAAACCCTCACTGTTGCATTGATCCACTCTCGCCTGGATTACTGCAACGCTCTATTAATTGGCCTCCCCGTCACTCGACTATCCCCTCTCCAGTCCATACTCAATGCAGCAGCCAGGATCGTCCATCTGGGTAATCGGTACTCGGACGCGTCCGCTCTTCGCCAGTCCTTACATTGGCTGCCCATTCATTATAGGATCCAATTCAAAGTACTTGTTCTCACCCACAAAGCTCTCCACAGTGCGGCACCCCCTTACATCTCTTCTCTCATTTCTGTCTATCGGCCTAGCCGATCGCTGCGCTCTGCAAACGACTTTCGACTAACCTCTGCACTAATCCGTACCTCCCACTCCCGACTCCAAGACTTCTCCCGTGCTGCTCCTATCCTCTGGAATGCTCTACCCCAAGAAATCAGGACTATCCACAATTTGCATAGTTTTAGGCGCTCCCTCAAAACACACCTGTTCAGAGCGGCTTATCACATTCACTAATCAAAGTCATTCTCTGTGTAAGTGTGCGTGTGTAGCCCATTCACTATCTCCATCCATCCTTCACTCCCGCAAGATGGCTGGACCTTCATTGTAAATACACCATTGTAAATACACACCTGTACTCTGTATCTCCCTCACCTCATTGTAGATTGTACGCTCTCACGAGCAGGGTCGTCTTATTTTGCTTTAATTATTGTATTGTTAGCGTTGTTGCTTATGACTTGTGTTTTGAAACTGTTAAACTGTAAAGCGCTGCGGAATATGTTGGCGCTATATAAATAAAGATTATTATATATTATTAGGGTAAAAGCCATATGCAAATTAGATGCTGGAAGAGCACTGGGGTGTGTCAATACACCAAAATGATACCATCCATGTGCATAGACACGTCCCCAGTGTACTTCTTCCTGCCTGATTTGAATATGGCTCTTGCAGTAGATTTCTCATGACTGGCATATCGGATCGCTTCAAAAAAGGTATCAGTTTTATTGGGGGACAAGCTACTATACTACTACTTATATATTGTAGCTGACTTGTTCCATTTTGGAAATTAAGATTATCCCCCCCACCCCCATTCAAGGCATGCAACCTCACAGACGGGTGCTTAGATTCATGGTCTTACATTTCAGGAATTCAGTGCAAATCTGCATCAGAATGTACAACACCTGACATGGTCGTTATAGCCATATTGTCTTCTTTTCTCAAAGATAAGACTTTCTGCCCCCCCCTCAGGCACTAGGACCTAAGTGCACCTGCAACCTCCACTCCTACAGCTATGCCATTGCTCGCTCTACATGCCATGCTGCATCATCGGTAAAGGACTAGTTCATGAGTGTCAATCACGGAGTTCTTGACGATTGATTCCGTAAATTGCCGTCCTCACCCTCTTATTGAATGTCACCCCCAGGCTTAATTTGTCATGCATGAAGCAGAACATGAGCGCAGACACTAATCTCACAGGTGTCAGCCCAGTGCACCTGCACGTGGGGACGTGTATACAATTATCTTACTGGGCTATTGCCACCGAGATTTCTTGGGTAGCGTTTAGGAAGAGACGCAGTACATGTCCCCAGAGATAGTTATTAGATATCCTGATTATTTATTTCAACACATTACAGTGGCTATAACGCATGCAGATTGTATATGATGTTGTGACAAGTCAGGTGCATTTTAAAAAGAAAACTAAAAGCAGAGGAAAATGCACAAAAAATACAAAATATCCCAACACTTCCTCTTTTAATTTCCGCCTCCTATTTTGTCTCATATTACTATTAAAGCTGAGAAATAAACAAATCCTCTATGTATGTCAGGAACTCAGTCATTTTTCTCTCTCCTTTAACACAGTCATGTGTCTGGCTGCAGTAGATGCCTCCCCCCTCTACCCTTTCTGCAGTGGGAACCTCCCCCCTCTGCCCTGTCTGCAATAAGGCGAAAGATAGCTTAGCTCCACCTCTTGTATAATGATCCAGCCAATAGGCAATCAGCAAAAGATTAACGCCTGTGTTCCCGGCTTGATTTCTGTAAGACTTCTGCTATAGAACAACAAACAGTGAGGACAATGATATGTCTGGCCTAATACAAGTATATATTTCAAGTTTTAGTGTTCCTGTAAACTAGTCTTCTAAATATTCTTAAGGTAAAGGTAGGTCCACTCTGGCCCTTCACCCCTACCCTCTGCCTTTTAGAAACTAAATGCAGAGATTATGCAGTTGCATCCCCCTCTCCCTCCTCTCTGTTTTATAGTAATTGCTCACATTTTACAATTTTTTTGAAGAATTTTGGATTTTTCATAGCATTTAAAGGGAATCTGTCAGTAGAATCATCCCTTTTAAGCTGCGGGTGTATGCATCTAAGTCATAGAAGAAAGTTGAATAAAATAACTTTAATATCTGTGATTCGATGTCTTATGCCAAGAGATATTCACATTTGTCTTCATATGTAAATAAGGTTTAAAGATCTATGGGCCGGATGTAGATCTCCCTGAGAATATAGGGGGTTTTACACTAAGCGATATCGCTAGCAATATCGCTAAAACGTCACTGGTTTTGTGACGTTATAGCGATATTGCTAGCGATATCACTATTTGTGTTACTTACCAGCGACCGGATCCCCTGCTGTCCATCGCTGATCGCGCGAGAATGTCCGGCTCCATTTCTCGTCGGGCGCTTCCTGCTGAGACTTCCTGCTGTGACGTCCAGCGACGCGTGGAGGCGGGCGGGAGGACGCCAGGATCGCTGTGTGTGAATGGTAAGTATCGTGCGCTGCGTCGCTGCTGCATCGCTGTGAGATCTTTCTGTATGAAAGCTCACTAGCGATCATTTAGCGATGCACCAGCGATCCTGACCGGGTGGGATCGCTGGTCGGATCGCTGGTGCATCGCTAAATGTAAAGGGGCCTTATGCCTCCAGAACTCATTATAAATTAAAGGAGGCGTTACAAAAAAAAAAGCAAACAGGAAGTTAAAGGGGTATTCCCATCTTCAGAATCCTATCCCAATATGTAGTAGGCATAATAATAATATTAGCAAATATCTCCAGTTAAAAATGTAGTATAGTTCTTCTGATGAGCCCCCATGTGTAGGGAATTGCAATAGCTTTGGTATCCATAGTTATGACCACTCATACAGTGACAGTTAGTTAGGTGTTAGTGGTCATAACCATGGATACTTAAGCATGGATACCTAAGCTACTGCAATGCCGTGCATGGGGAAGGTGACACAATCAGATGAACTATACTACATTTCTAATTGTAGTTATTTACTAATATTATTATTATTACACCTACTACATACTGGGATAGGATCTTGGAGATGGAAATATCCCTTTATTGTAAAGAGGAAATTTTTAATTGAAGAGGTTAGATTATTGAATTTAGTGAAAAATTCTCCTTTAACGGAATAGGTGATGACAAATGGAAAGTTCTCGACTACTCTTCATCAGACACAGCTTAACACAGTATCAAATACAAAATGTATCAACTACTGATATTTTTTTTTTCCCCATAATTTTTCATAAGTCCAAAGATAATTTTTAGGCTATAGGAAAAATGTATCTGCCATCACTGCAAATTAATATTTGGCCTGTGCACAGTTTGCCTCTTTCGCAGAACAGTTTCTTTTTATCTGCGCCCTTCGACCCTCGCTTGTTATTGCAAGCCTATGGTGCTCCACAGAGACTGAATGAACCCTTAGGCATGCACACACACACACACTCACACTCATAGTGCATTGCTCTTAAAGGGGCGGGCTGGGGGGGTCTCTCACTTGTCTGTTTAAAGGTGTGTTATTTGTTCATGGCTGTCCAAACATTTGCCTAGTGCTGGCAGCCCTGGAATGTGCTGGGAGAGACCAGGCAGCATGTCCCAAGCGTGGGAACATTTTCCCCTACTCAACCTCTGCAAGCTTGTTCCCCTCAGGCAGAGATTCAATAAAAACCAGCGCCAGAGATCTATTGCACTGATAATGACAGCTTCAGTCAGCATTCAGACAGCAGCTAGGCTGGGAGGGGTGTGTAGGCAAGGCCAAGTAACACAGAGTGGGAGAGAAAAGGGGGGGAGGACGGAAGAGAGAGACAAGAGACAGAGCAGAGGTGTAAGAACATATCTGCGGGGGAGAGAGATCCCTAAATTATCCGGATAATCTGGAGTTTTCTGGCTCAATATCATTGCACAACATTCTGGGAACCTGCAAAGCTTTTCACGTCCTAGAACGTTTCGATCATGGATAGATTTTTAACTTATCAATCAATTCATGTAATAAAAAAATAGAATTATTATAGATGCATTATTAATAATAATAATAATAATAATCTTTATTTATATAGCGCCAACATATTCCGCAGCGCTTTGCAGTTGAACAGTTTCAAACACAACAGTCATAAGTAGAGTTGAGCGACTTTTGGTTTTTTAGGGTCGCGTTTCGTTTCGTGAAACCCGACTTTTCCAAAAGTCGGGTCGAGCAAGATCGTCCGATTATAGGGAAAAGTCGGGGTCGTCCCGAAACACGAAACCCAATGTAAGTCAATGGGGAATAAAAGTCGGCAGTGAGAGGAGGACAGGAAACACACCTACAGTGCTCATTTGAATGCCAAAAGCATCAATTCTTCTTGCTTGTCAACCTTAATTAACTTCATAATACAAGTTACGCACTGAAAAATGGGGGTTATTTGGCTACAAACTGTGGGGGGGAGGGCTGGCTCCAGGTTTTCATGTGCCCTGGGCGAAAGAGCGCCCCTTTAACACATACCACAACTCATCATCAGTGGCGGATTATAATGAGGTCAATTTGGGCAGTTGCCCCGGGCCCAGTGGGGTTAAGGGGCCCACAGCCCAGGCCAGTAAATTGCCCCATTATAATCCGCCACCGCGCAGGGCCGGATTATAGGCGGGCCACCACAAGAGCTTCTAAGGGGGCCCCCACCACATTCCTGCTGGCTGCTGCAATGGCACTCCATCTTCTCCCCACCTAAAAGTGAGTGACCGTGGGGGCGGCATTATGTGCTCTGCTACCAGCAGCATCTACAAGTAGCGTGAACGCTGATGCTGCTGGTAGCGTGCAAAGGCTTGTGATGAGATCACAGGAGGGAAGGTGTCAGGGCCCCCGATCATGTGACCCCTGTCTCCTCCCCTCCTGTGACCTCATCACAGGTCCTGTGCGCACAGCACAGAGCACTGAGAGCAGCCATGTATGTGGAGTGCGGCTCTGCGGGTGGAGGTCGGTGCTGGAGGCTCCATTATTCTCTATGTGGAGTGCGGCTCTGCGGGTGGAGGTCGGTGCCGGAGGCCCCATTATTCTCTATGTGGAGTGCGGCTCTGCGGGTGGAGGTCGGTGCTGGAGGCTCCATTATTCTCTATGTGGAGTGGGGCTCTGCGGGTGGAGGTAGGTGCTGGAGGCTCCATTATTCTCTATGTGGAGTGTGGCTCTGCGGGTGGAGGTCGGTGCTGGAGGCTCCATTATTCTCTATGTGGAGTGGGGCTCTGCGGGTGGAGGTAGGTGCTGGAGGCTCCATTATTCTCTATGTGGAGTGTGGCTCTGCGGGTGGAGGTCGGTGCTGGAGGCCCCATTATTCTCTATGTGGAGTGCGGCTCTGCGGGTGGAGGTCGGTGCCGGAGGCCCCATTATTCTCTATGTGGAGTGCGGCTCTGCGGGTGGAGGTCGGTGCTGGAGGCCCCATTATCCTCTATGTGGAGTGCGGCTCTGCGGGTGGAGGTCGGTGCTGGAGGCTCCATTATTCTCTATGTGGAGTGCGGGTGGAGGTCGGTGCTGGAGGCCCCATTATTCTCTATGTGGAGTGTGGCTCTGCGGGTGGAGGTCGGTGCTGGAGGCTCCATTACTCTCTATGTGGAGTGCGGCTCTGTGGGCGGAAAACGGTGCTGGAGGCTCCATTATTCTCTATGTGGAGTGCGGCTCTGCGGGTGGAGGTAGGTGCTGGAGGCTCCATTATTCTCTATGTGGAGTGCGGCTCTGCGGGTGGAGGTCGGTGCTGGAGGCTCCATTATTCTCTATGTGGAGTGTGGCTCTGCGGGTGGAGGTCGGTGCTAGAGGCTCCATTATTCTCTATGTGGAGTGGGGCTCTGCGGGTGGAGGTCGGTGCTGGAGGCCCCATTATTCTCTATGTGGAGTGCGGGTGGAGGTCGGTGCTGGAGGCTCCATTATTCTCTATGTGGAGTGCGGCTCTGCGGGTGGAGGTCGGTGCTGGAGGCTCCATTATTCTCTATGTGGAGTGCGGCTCTGCGGGTGGAGGTCGGTGCTGGAGGCTCCATTATTCTCTATGTGGAGTGCGGCTCTGCGGGTGGAGGTCGGTGCTGGAGGCTCCATTATTCTCTATGTGGAGTGGGGCTCTGCGGCTGGAGGTAGGTGCTGGAGGCTCCATTATTCTCTATGTGGAGTGTGGCTCTGCGGGTGGAGGTCGGTGCTGGAGGCTCCATTACTCTCTATGTGGAGTGCGGCTCTGTGGGCGGAAATCGGTGCTGGAGGCTCCATTATTCTCTATGTGGAGTGCGGCTCTGCGGGTGGAGGTCGGTGCTGGAGGCTCCATTATTCTCTATGTGGAGTGTGGCTCTGCGGGTGGAGGTCGGTGCTAGAGGCTCCATTATTCTCTATGTGGAGTGGGGCTCTGCGGGTGGAGGTCGGTGCTGGAGGCCCCATTATTCTCTGTGTAGTGTGGCTCTGCGGGTGGAGGTCGGTGCTGGAGGCTCCATTATTCTCTATGTGGAGTGCGGCTCTGCGGGTGGAGGTCGGTGCTGGAGGCTCCATTATTCTCTATGTGGAGTGCGGCTCTGCGGGTGGAGGTCGGTGCTGGAGGCTCCATTATTCTCTATGTGGAGTGGGGCTCTGCGGGTGGAGGTCGGTGCTGGAGGCTCCATTATTCTCTATGTGGAGTGCGGCTCTGCGGGTGGAGGTCGGTGCTGGAGGCTCCATTATTCTCTATGTGGAGCGCGGCTCTGCGGGTGGAGGTCGGTGCTGGAGGCCCCATTATTCTCTATGTAGACTGTGGCTCTGCGGGTGGAGGTCGGTGCTGGAGGCCCCATTATTCTCTATGTAGAGTGTGGCTCTACGATTCGTGACCCCCCGTCACGTGACGAGGGGGGCCCACAGAGTCTGAACTGCCCCGGGCCCTGGCTACCCTTAATCCACCCCTGCTCATCATGCTCCGATACGGCAGAGAAATAGCGGTATAGTACAATGAAAAATACCTCACTTTTTACATCTCATGACGAGGTCCATCTATTTCTCCATACAAAATCATTGGTCCCATATAATGTTTGAAACAGTATATGATGAGCTCCACATAATGCTACAGTATATGTTGGTCCCCATGGATGAAGCTCCACTGTCTTATGGGCCCAAATAATGCTCCAAACATAATGGGCCCCATTTCTAATGCTCTAGTGTATAATGGGCCCTGTAAATGCTGCTCCAGTGTCTGATGTCCACCTTTGGAATGTTCCAGTGTATGGTGGGCCCCATCTATCATTCTCCAGAGTATAGTGCTCCCCAAAAATTGCTGTCCCAACTTTGAAAACAATCAAATAAGTCTCCTCGCTAGGGAATCCCTGTACTTGTCTGGACAGGTGCTGTAGCTTGCTTAACAGCTCGCCAGCCGTTCTCACGCCCAGTATGGATTACACGTGATTGCACAAAGGTGAGAAAGGGTACCGTATCCCCAGATAACATGTATGGATAGCGTACACATTCAAAATATATGTCTCAGGAGGCAGGCTCAGACTGTGTTAGGCCCAGTATGGATTGCACGTGATTGCACAAAGGTTAGAAAGGGTACCGTATCCCCGGATAACATGTATGGATAGCGTACACATTCAAAATATATGTCTATACAGCATGAGGCAGGCTCAGACGGTGTTAGGCCCAGTATGGATTGCACGTGATTGCACAAATGTTAGAAAGGGTACCGTATCCCTGGATAACATGTATGGATAGCGTACACATTCAAAATATGTCTCAGGAGGCAGGCTCAGACGGTGTCAGGCACAGTATGGATTTGACGGCCCAGATTACACAGCGGAGGAGCAGGGAGAGGTAAAGATTGCAAATGCTGGGGCCCTGCCCAAGCAAGGGGGGCCCACTCGTGGGCGTCGGTACTGGCACTGGGCCCCTCATAGTACAGCGGTGTGTCTGACGGCGGGTGTGCACCACCACCGTCAGAGACACTTGATTGCACTATGAGGGACCCTGTGCCAGTGCCTGCGCCCAAGAGTCAGCCTACCCACCTGTCCAGGGCAACGGCACTCGCACGGTGTCGTGCGGTAGGTGGTGACCCCGGCCATGGGGGGGGGAGGCAGCACAGTTAGGGAGTTTTAGAAAGTGGCATATGTTGATGTTGGACATTCAGCTGATGCAAAAGGCGAAATAGGTGAAGTACCAGGAAGAGGTGGACCAAAGCAAGCCATTTTTCTGTCACCCTATGTGTCATCAGGGGAAGGTGGGACAAAATCCTTGGAAACCCATGCGTGGTTCATTTTAATGAAGGTTAGATCATCCACATTTTGGGTTGACAGACGGGTCCTTTTTTCTGTCAGGATTGATCCAGCTGCACTGAAGACTCTTTCCGATAGCACACTTGCAGCTGGGCAAGCGAGCTCCTGTAAGGCATATTGGGCCAATTCAGGCCAGGTGTCCAGTTTAGCGGCCCAATAGTCAAAGGGGAATGACCTGTGTGGGAGAACATCGATATGGGAGGAAAAGTAGTTTGTAACCATAGTTGACAACTGCTGTCTCCTGTCACTTTCCATCGATGCAGTATTACCAGTTGTGTGAGCGGTATTTGAAAAATCAGTCCACAACATTGTCATGAAACCCCTGTCTCCAACGCCACTTCTGCTGTGTGCACCACGAACACCTCTGCCAAGCTGCCCCTGGCCCGTACGGCTCGTGTGAGAACCATCACCGCTGCTGTGTGCTGGGAATGCCTCAAGCAACCGATTTACCAGAGTTGCTTGTTTATTAGCCAATATTAGGTCAAGGTTCTCCTGTGGCATGATGTTTTGTAATTTGCCTTTATAGCGTGGATCCAGGATGCTGGCCAACCAGTAGTCGTCATCGTTCATCATTTTGGCAATGCGGGGGTCCCTTTTTAGGATCCGCAAGGCATAATCTGACATGTGGGCCAATGTTCCCGGTGTCAATGATGCACTGCGAGTGCTGGGTGGAGGAGCACTTTCTGGCAAATCCACATCCCTCCAGTCACGCACAAACCCTGTACCAGACCTTGCCACGCCAACATTTTCACTTGCCCCACGAGATGCATCCTCCTCCCCTAAGTAATCATCCCCATAATAATAATAATAATAAATTTTATTTTTATAGCGCCGACATATTCCGCAGCACTTTACATTTCAGAGGGGATTTGTACAGACAATAGACATTACAGCATAACAATAATCACATACAGTAGATTATAGCAAATACCAAGAGGAAAGAGGGCCCTGCTCGCAAGCTTACAGTCTATGAGGAAAGAGGTAGACACGAAAGGTGGGTGGTAACAGTTGCCCTGATTGTATGGACCAGCCATAATGTTAGGTGTGTGACAGTACGGACACAGAGGGCTAATGGATGCATAAAGCATGTGGGAGAATGATGCGGGGAACCTGGTTATGGTAAGACTTTTGGCTCTGCCACACAGGGATAGATTAGGCTAATGTGTTGAGGCGATAGGCCAGTCTGAATAAATGCGTTTTCAGGACACGCTTAAAATTGTGGGGATTGGGGACTAATCGTATTGACCTGGGAAGTGCATCCCCATCATCCTCCTCCTCCTCCTCCTCTTCTTCCTCCACCTCGTCCAGGAGAGGTCCCTGAGCAGACAATGGCTGAATGTCATCAAGGATTCCCTCCTCCTCTTCCTCCTCATCAACATTGGCTGCAGACGCCTGCTCCTTAAGGTGCGTCAAAGTTTGCATGAGCAGACGCATAAGTGGGATGCTCATGCTTAGGATGGCGTCGTCTGCGCTTACCAGCCGTGTGCATTCCTCAAAACACTGAAGGACTTTACAAAGGTCTTTCAGCTTCGACCACTGCACACCTGTCAACTCCATGTCTGCTCTCAAAGTGCCTGGCCGTGTATCCTCCCACAAATGCATTATGGCCTGCCTCTGCTCGCACAGCCGCTCCACCATGTGCAGGGTGGAGTTCCACCTTGTTGCAATGTCGATAATGAGGCGGTGGTTCGGAAGGTGGAGCAATCGCTGCAGCTTTTGCATACGAACGGAGTGTACAGGCGACCGGCGGATGTGCGCGCACAGTCTTCGCACCTTCTGGAGCAGGGCTGTTAACTCCGGATAATTTTTGAGGAAGCACTGCACCACCAGGTTCAAGGTGTGAGCCAAGCAAGGTATGTGGCTGAGTTTTGAAAGGGCTATGGCTGCCACAAAATTACGGCCGTTATCACTAACTACCTTGCCTGCCTCAAGATGTACACTGCCCAGCCATGACTCAGTTTGTTGCTTCAAGTACTCGGCCAGCACCTCAGCGGTGTGTCTGTCGCCCAAACACATCATCTGCAACACAGCCTGCTGACGCTTTCCACTAGCTGCTCGATAGGGGGACACATCGTGTGCAACAGTGGCAGCTGCAGATGGAGTGCTCGTACGACTGCGCTCTGTGGACGAGCTTTCGCTTCTGGAGGAGGTGGAGGAGGAGGATGGTCGAACGCCTACAGCCAACTGTTTCCTATACCGTGGGCTAGGCAGCACTGTCCCACCACCGCTGTCCCCTGTGGACCCTGCATCCACCACATTAACCCAGTGCGCAGTGATGGACACGTAACGGCCCTGGCCATGCCGACTGGACCATGCATCAGTTGTGAGGTGCACCTTTCCGCTCACTGACTGCTTGAGTGCATGGACAATGCGGTCTTTCACATGATGGTGGAGGGCTGGGATGGCTTTGCGAGAGAAGTGGCGACTGGGTAGGTCATAGCGTGGTACTGCATAGGCCATGAGTTCGCGGAAAGCTGTGCTTTCCACCAACCGAAAGGGCATCATCTCAAACGAGATTAGTTTGGCAATGTGGGCGTTCAAAGCCAGTGTACGCGGATGAGAGACTGAGTACTTTCTTGACCTACTCATAGTGTCTGGGAGGGTGAGCTGGACTTGAGAGCTGCATATGGTGGAAGTAGCGGTGGACAGGGCGGACTGAGAGAGGGTTGATGATGGTGATGGAGTTGGTGTTCTTTCTGATGGCCTAGAATCAGTCTTTCGTTGATATAACAGTGGGATTCCCTGACTGCTGTGGCCTTGCAACTACACCTCAACATTTGCTGCTGTGCTAACCGGTGGGCTTACAGTGGGGGAAACAATGTAGCGTTGCTGACTACCTTCGTTGTGATCAGTTGCACATGTGGCACTTGAGGTTTGGTGTTGTGTCCACGCTTGCAAGTGCATGCTGGTTAAATGTCTAAGCATGCAACTGGTATTCAAATTTTTCAGATTTTTCCCTCGGCTAAAGGTCTTTGCGCACTTCTTACAGATAACCTTGGCCTGATCATGAGGATTTTGTTCAAAAAAGTGCCACACTGCACTCTTCCTACTTTGGCAGACATTTTGCGGCCTAGCACGCTGTGATCTTTTGACCCTCTGGACAAGCTGTCCAGCAACTCTTTTGATGTTTGGAACCTGTCTTTGGAGTGCTCCGGGCCTGCCAGAAAACAGCTGTTGCGATGTCGATGTCTGCTGTGGATGCTCCTCATCTGAGCTATTGGAAGCAGCACCCTCTTCCCCCAATGGATGCCAATCTGGGTCAACAACTGGGTCATCCATCACCTCCTCTTCTATGTCATGTGCACCTTCCTCTGTGTCACCGTGTATGGTGGTATAGTGTGCGGGAAGGGGCACCTGAGTCTCATCAGGGTCAGAATCTGGCTCTGTACACTGCGAGGACAATCATAGAATCGTAGAGTTGGAAGGGACCTCCTGGGCCATCTGGTCCAACCCCCTGCTCAAAGCAGGATTCGCTAAATCATCCCAGTCAGATGTCTGTCCAGCCTCTGTTTGAAGACTTCCATTGAAGGAGAACTCACCACTTCTCGTGGCAGCCTGTTCCACTCATTGATCACTCTAACTGTCAAAAAGTTTTTTCTAATATCTAATCTGTGTCTCTTCCCATTCAGTTTCATCCCATTGCTTCTAGTCTTTCCTTGTGCAAATGAGAATAAAGTTGATCCTTCTACAATGTGACAGCCCTTTAGATATTTGTAGACAGCTATTAAGTCTCCTCTCAGTCTTCTCTTTTGCAAACTAAACATTCCCAAATCCTGCAAGCTTTCCTCATAAGACAGGGTTTGCAGACCGGTCACCATTCTGGTCGCTCTTTTCTGAACTTGCTCCAGTTTGTTGATGTCTTTTTTAAAATGTGGTGCCCAAAACTGGACACAATATTCCAGATGAGGTCTGACCAAAGAGGAGTAGAGGGAAATAATGACTTCACGTGATCTAGACTGTATGCTTCTGTTAATACATCCTAGAATTGCATTTGCCTTTTTTGCTGCTGCATCACACTGTTGACTCATATTCAGTCTGTGATCTATTAGTATACCCAAGTCTTTTTCACATGTGCTGTCACTTAGCCCTATTCCTCCCATTCTATATATGCTTTTTTCATTTTTATTGCCCAGATGTAGTACTTTGCATTTCTCCCTGTTAAAAACCATTCTGTTAGTTGCTGCCCACTTCTCCAGTTTATTTAAATCTTTTTGAATCCTCTCTCTCTCTTCTCTAGTATTAGCTATCCCTCCTAGCTTTGTGTCATCAGCAAATTTAATCAGTTTACCCTCAATTCCTTCATCTAAATCGTTGATAAAGATGTTGAACAATACAGGGCCCAGGACAGAGCCCTGTGGTACCCCACTTGAGACATTCTTCCAACTGGATGTACAGCCATTTACGACCACTCTTTGGGTCCGATCACTAAGCCAGTTATGAATCCACCTAACAGTTGCCTTGTCCATTCCATACTTAGTCATTTTTTCAATAAGGATTGTATGAGAGACTTTGTCAAATGCTTTGCTGAAGTCAAGATATACTATATCTACAGCATTTCCTTGATCCACCCAATCAGTGATACCGTCATAGAAGGAAATTAAGTTAGTCTGACATGACTTATTAGTTAGAAACCCATGCTGACTCTGTTTAATCACTTCATTCTTATCCAGGTATTGACATACATGTTGTTTAATAATTTGTTCAAAGATCTTTCCTGGTATAGAAGTCAGACTCACCGGCCTATAGTTGCCTGGGTCCACCTTCTTCCCCTTTTTGAAGATAGGAACAACATTTGCTCTTCTCCAGTCTTCTGGCACTTCTCCTGTTCTCCAAGAATTTTCAAAGATTATGGAGAGGGGTTCAAAAATTTCTTCTGCTATCTCCTTCAGTACTCTGGGGTGTAATTCATCTGGACCTGGAGACTTGAATTCATTTAGGTTAGCTAAGTGTTTCCTCACTATCTTTCTGTTTATAGATATCCTGGATTCTTCTATTCCCTTAATAGGACAGTGAATAACAGTTGATGTTGCATTTCCTTTCTGAGAGAAAACAGATGCAAAATAGGAATTTAAAAGTTCAGCCTTCTCAACATCCTGTCTTACCATTTCATCATTTTAATCCTGTAAAAATCCTATAGCATCTTTGACTTTTCTTTTACTTTTGACATATCCCCAAAATCCTTTATTATTGCTTTTGACATCTCTTGCAAGCCTCAGTTCATTTTCATCTTTAGATAATCTGATTTGTGCCCTGCAGGTTCTGCAGACAGCATTATATTCTTCTTTAGATATGCCTCCCTCTTTCCATTTTATAAACATTTTTTTCTTCCTTTTTAGCATGTGCTTAAGTTCTGTGTTCATCCATCCTGGTTTCCTTAAATGCTTCCTATTCTTCCCTCTTTTCGGAATTGTTAACAACTGTGCTTTGAGAATTTCATTTTTCAAGATTTCCCATCCTTCCTGGACATTTTTGTCTTTAAGGATATCCAGCCATTGGATCCCTCCAATTCTCTTTCTGAATCCCTTAAAATCTGCCTTTCTGAAATCTAACCTTGACGTCTGAGTCTTCACAGGTCTTCCACCTCTAGTAATCCAAAATTCTAAAATAGCATGGTCGCTACCTCCTAGGGTCCCAGCCACTTTTACCTCCTCAACCATTTCCTCCCTGTTTATAAGGATTAGATCCAAGGTAGCAGTTCCCCTTGTTTTCTCCCTTACCTTTTGGAAGATAAAGTTGTCAGCAAGAGAGGATAAGAATTTCCTTGACCTGTTAGTTTTGCCTGAGAGAGATTCCCAACAAATGTCTGGATAGTTGAAATCTCCCATGACAACTATGTCATATTTTTTGGAGAACTTGGCCATCTGATGCATAAAGAGTTCATCTATATATTCGGCTTGCACAGGCGGCCTGTAGTAAATGCCTACAATGGTGTCCTTTCCATTGTTCTGTCCTTGTATTCTTACCCAAACAGTTTCCACAGAACTCCCAGTCTCTGAAGCTTCAATCTCTGTGCAGATATACGCGTTTCGAACATACAATGCGACACCCCCTCCTCGTTTATCAAGTCTGTTTCTTGCAAATAAGTTGTATCCTTCTAGTCTTGTATTCCAATCATGTGTATTGTCCCACCAAGTTTCAGTGATTCCAATTACATCATATTTCTGTTCCTGTGTTAGTAGTTCCAATTCTCCTTGTTTGTTGCCCATGCTTTGTGCATTAGTATAGAAACATTTTAGTTTGTGATTGGTTTCTCTTTCTCCAATATTTTTATTAATTAGATTCTTTCGTCTTTGTTCTTCCTTTCCACTTCTAATAGCAGAGTTCTCAATAGCATTTGTCAGGTGTATGGCTTTTTCTGGTCTTTTGCTTCCCTTCCCATGTTGTTCTAGTTTAAAGCTCTCCTTACAAGTGTAGCAAGGCGACTTCCAAATACATGCTTTCCAGTCTTCGTAAGGTGCACCCCATCTCTAGCAAGTAGTCCATCATATAAGTAGTTCACTCCGTGATCCAGAAATCCAAATCCTTGCTGACGGCACCATCGACGTAGCCAGTTGTTCACCTGCAGAATCTTATTCCACCTCCTTGTTCCATGGCCATCCACTGGGAGGATGGAAGAGAAGACCACCTGCACTCCCAGTTCTTTCACTTTCTTGCCTAAGTCTTCAAAGTCTCTGCAGATGATTTCCAGGTCGTTTCTTGCGGTGTCATTTGTCCCCACATGTAGTAGCAGGAATGGGTAGTCATCTGTAGGTCTGAAGAGTCCTGATATCCAATGTAGTGCTCTGAGTGAATGTACCAGCAGAATCATCCATCAGCGGCTGTGCATCAGTGCACTCCATGTCAGATTCATCTTGGCCTGGGTAATTCACCATTTCACTTGATAATCCAGGCATGGTATGTGAAAACAGCTCCATGGAGTAATCAGTAGTATGGCCTGCGTCATCCTTCAATCTTGGTTGGGGTGAAGGACACAAGGAAAGGTGTGGTTCATGAACATGAGCCTCCAATGACGACTCGGTGCTTTTACTTTTTACAACTGAAGAAGAGGAGGCGATAGAGCTGGAGGCTGAGTCAGCAATGTAAGACAAAACTTTTTCCTGATGCTCTGGCTTTAAAAGCGGTTTGCCAACTCCTAGAAAACTAAGCGTTCGAGGCCTTATGTAGCCAGACGATGACGCAGGGTCAGCACCTCCTGCATTCGGTCCTATTTTGCTCTTGCCACTACCATCAGATCCAACACCATCATTACCAGCTGCCAACCCCCGCACAATTCCACGGCCTCTTCCACCAGCCTTCCTCATTTTTGGTAGAAATGTAGACAAAATCCAACAAACTATATAGTAATGTAAAACAAGGTACAAGGTGTCTATAGGACAGGGGAGATTTTGAATTTCTGCACACACTTGTGGACAGTGGACACTTTTGGATTGTGTGAGGCCCACTGATATCTGAGCGCTATGTGACAGGCTCGATGGCACTGCTGTGACAAAAGTGACTAGAGGATAAGGGAGATTTTGAATATCTGCACACACTTTTGGACACTGGACACCAGGGCCGCCGTCAGGGCATTACTGCTCTTACTGCTGTATGGGGCCCAGTGATTAGAGGAAAAAAGGGGGGCCCACCCGCCCGGTCCGCACTCGGGCAGCGGGCCCCCATCTCTTTGATTTTCCTCATCGGGCCCGGACCCCTGTACATTTTTTTACAGTCTTCCTTCTGAACACCGGATGCATTAAAACACTGTGGTGTTTTAAAGATGCATCACATTGTTGTTAATGTATCCGGCGAAGATAAAAGGTCATGTACCTTTAATTTGCGTCGGCCTGGGTGCATCAAGGGACTCCTGACGTCACACGCTGAAGCTGCTCCACTTCCTGTTTCCGGTCTGGAGGAGCAGAGTAGCGTGCGTGCCACGTGGGAGCCCAGTGGATGGCGGCGGTTGGACAGCGGCGGCACCAGCATCAGACAGGCAGAGGCGGGTGAGCAGCAGGGTGAGTGAGTCAGAGCAGTCTCCGGCGCTGATGAGAAGAGGGCGGCTCACCATGACTGCTGCCTGGGCTGCATCTGGAATTACTGGAAGCGGCATAGCGCGCCGCTGCTGCGTGTGGCTCAGGCTGATGAGGCGAGTGGTGACTGCCTGGGGGCCGCATCGGCGCATTCAACAGCGCCCCCCGGCCCAGTCTGGGACCCCACTAGCCTTCCCCTGGGCCCTGTTAGATGAGGTCCCCCAGTCCCCACTAGCCTCCCCCTGGGCCCTGTTGGATGAGGGCCCCCAGTCCCCACTAGCCTCCCCTGGGCCCTGACTGTTAAACGAGGGCCACCAGGCCCCAGTCCCCACTAGCCTCCCCCTGGACCCTGTTGGACGAGGGTACCCAGCTCCCACTAACCTTCCTCTGGACCCTGTTGGACGCTGGCTCCAGTCCCCACTAGCCTCCCCCTGGGCCCTGGCTGTTAGACAAGGGCCCGCAGGCCCCAGTCCCCACTAGCCTCCCCCTGGACCCTGTTGGACGAGGGTACCCAGCTCCCACTAACCTTCCCCTGGACCCTGTTGGATGCTGGCTCCAGTCCCCACTAGCCTCCCCCTGAGCCCTGGCTGTTGGATGAGGGCCCGCAGTCCCCAGTCCCCACTAGCCTCCCCCTGGACCCTGTTGGACGAGGGGACCCAGCTCCCACTAACCTTCCCCTGGACCCTGTTGGATGCTGGCTCCAGTCCCCACTAGCCTCCCCCTGAGCCCTGGCTGTTAGATGAGGGTCCCCAGTCCCCACTAGCCTCCCCCTGGACCCTGTTGGATGAGGGGACCCAGTCCCCACTAACTGCCCCCTGGACCCTGTTGGATGCTGGCCCCCAGTCCCCACTAGCCTCCCCCTGGCTCTGGGTCCTGTTGGACAAGGGCCCACAGTCCCCACTATCTTCCCCCTGGACCCTGTTGGACGCTGGCCCTCAGTCCCCACTAGCCTCCCCCTGGGCCCTGGGCCCTAATAGAAAACAGAATACAATAATCTGCAATCAGAAATACAGATAAAAAATGTATGTGACACATTCCCTTGAAGAATGATAATTGAAATATGCAAAAAAATAAGTTATCAAATGTTTAATAGGTTAGAGTAGAGTAGGGCCCTGCCAATCGAGTCTACCTTGTCGTGGTGGCAGGCTTAAAAAATCTTTTGGTCAAAACAAAAGCTGATGGCAATGTTTGTGATATGGTGTTAAAGGGAATCTGTCACATCATTTTTCCGATATGAGATGCAGCCACCGCCATCAGGGGCTTATCTACAGCATTCTATAATGCTGTAGATAAGCCCCCGATGTAACCTGAAAGATAAGAAAAACGAGTTGGATTATACTCACCCTGGGGCTGCTGTAAATAAGCCCCTGATGGCGGAGACAGCATCTCATAGGACAAAAATGAGGTGACAGATTCCCTTTAATGTGTGATTGCTGAAGGCGTGGTGCAGAAGTGGAGTTTTTCCAAGAAAGGGCAGAGGGACATTAAAAGGTTCCAGTGGTGAAGAAGGAGCTAGGGTGAAGGCGGAACTGGGGGTGGAGCCTGGGTAGAGTCTCAAGGGGGGGCGTAAATGTTGCCAGTATGGGGCCCCAAAATTCCTAGTGGCAGCCCTGCTGGACACTTTTGGATTGTGTGAGGCCCACTGATATCTGAGCGCTATGTGACAGGCTCGATGGCACTGCTGTGACAAAAGTGACTAGAGGATAAGGGAGACTTTGAATATCTGCACACACTTTTGGACAGTGGACACTTTTGGATTGTGTGAGGCCCACTGATATCTGAGCGCTATGTGACAGGCTCGATGGCACAGCTGTGACAAAAGTGACTAGAGGATAAGGGAGATTGGATTGCTTTTAAAAAAGCAGTTTGCGGAGCAGTGGGTAAACAGCAATGCCAGCCTGTCAGGAAGCCTTAGAAGGCAGCCCAACAACCAACACCACTGATACACCACTATATAGCCTCCCCTTGCACTGCACACACAGTGACTGGTGTGTTGTGCAGGCCAAATTGCTAGCAGCAGAAGCAGTTTTTTTTTCTTCTCAGCAGGACAAAAAAAAAAATTGGGATTGCTTTTAAAAAAGCAGTTTGCGGAGCAGTGGCTAAACAGCAATGCCAGCCTGTCAGGAAGCCTTAAAAGGCAGCCCAACAACCAACACCACTGATACACCACTATATAGCCTCCCCTTGCACTGCACACACAGTGACTGGTGTGTTGTGCAGGCCAAATCGCTAGCAGCAGAAGCAGTTTTTTTGTCTTCTTCCCTGCCTA
Organism: Dendrobates tinctorius; assembly: GCF_039654945.1. Lineage (NCBI taxonomy): Eukaryota > Metazoa > Chordata > Amphibia > Anura > Dendrobatidae > Dendrobates > Dendrobates tinctorius. Next base: position 45,967,848 of record NW_027361754.1, read on the forward strand.
ACGCTCTCCCTACAGAATCAGCAGCAACCTCTCCCTATACTAAGATCGGCAGAAGTAAGATGGCGGTCGGCGTGCACGCCCTTTTATACCCCCTGTGACGCCCACCAAAGCAAGCCAATCACTTGCATGCCCTTCTGAAAGATGGTGGTGACCCGTGCCTATGTCATCACGTTGCCCACAGTGTCCGTGGATCCTGATTGGCTGAAAGAGCGCAAAACAAACTTTTGAAACGCGACTTTGGCGCGTAGGTCGCCGACCTCGTGGCCGACCTCATCCTAGGGTCGGGTTTCGTTTCATGAAACCCGACTTTGCCAAAAGTCGGCGACTTTTGAATTTTTTCGACCCGTTTCGCTCAACTCTAGTCATAAGTAATAACATTAACAATACAATAATTAAAGCGAAATAAGACGACCCTGCTCGTGGGAGCTTACAATCTACAATGAGGTGGGGGAGATACAAAATACAGGTGTGTTTTTACAATGGTGTATTTACAATGATGGTCCAGCCATCTCCAGGGGGTGGGGGTTAGATGGAGATGCATTGTACTTAATATGCATACATGGTCTTCGACTTTTGTGGGTTTTTGCACTTAATGGATTCAGATACAGCAATTTTTGAAATTAAAGAACCCGTAGGGGGATTTAGTAAAAGGAGTAGGCAACCCCTTATTAAAGGGAATCTGTCACCCCTTTTTTCGAATACGAGCTGCCGGCACCGACATCAGGGGCTTATCTTCAGCATTAATGCTGTAGATAAGCCCCCCATGTAACCTAAAAGAGAAGAAAAAAGAGTTATATTATACTCACCGGGGGGGGGGGTGGTCCGGTCCGGCGCCTCCCATGTTCATACGATGCCGTCCTCTTCTTTCCTTCCTGTCGTTGCTCCTGCGCAGGCGTACTACTCTGCCCTGTTGAGGGCAGAGCAGAGTCCTGCAGTGCGCAGGCGCCAGGAGGGGTCCGGCGCCTGCGCACTGCAGTATTCTGCTCTTCCCTCAACAGGGCAGAGCAGTGCACCTGCGCAGGAGCTGCGACAGGCAGCAAAGAAGAGGACATCACCGTTAGAAGATGGGAGGCGCCGGACCGGACGGCGACACCCATTGGACTGGACCACCCCCCGGGTGAGTCAAATCTAACTCTTTTTTTTCTTCTCTTTCAGGTTACATCGGAGGCTTATCTACAGCATTACAGAATGCTGTAGATAAGCCCCTGATGTCGGTGCCGGCAGCTCATATTCAAAAAAGAGGGGTGACAGAAAATGTGAAAAACTTGATACTCAACTCCTGCACCAGCGCTGCTTTTCCATGCCCTGCTAATCTGCCGAAAGCAATATTTCGGTATTGCAAATTAGCGGACGCTGATCCTCTGGTACAAGATGTGAATGCTGCAGACAAAAACAGTTTCAACTCTTGACCAAGTGTGTTAATTTTTTACATTACATCTGAATGAGGCCTCGGGGGGTTGTGCAGCGGCACACATCCCTTTTTAGAATGGGATATAATAGGCAAGTCTTAAGCTGAAATTCATCAAAAAATGAAGAATGAAATGTGCCAAATTTTTAAACAGGTTAGTAAATTTGGCACGTTTTTGACACCTATGTGTTGGTGAGATTTTGCACGATTGTCTGTCTTTCAGTTTAATAAATTTAACAGATGATTTTTTTTGTACAATTTTGGCACATGAAGCAATTTTTGGAGCAACTTGCATTAAAAACTGGAGCTACTCAATTGATAAATTCCCACCATTGATCTTTCACAGTTAACCGTATCACTTTTGGTTAAAACGAAATTATCAAAAGCAAAGATCAAGTACATTGCTATAAGGTGTATCAGAAGTTTAGTTTTAGTGGAGGGTTCAGAGAAGCAGTTGTTTCTTGGTCCTGGACACCTTCTGCAACATCAGTATTATAACTGACATATGGTAGGTGGTGGACCATGTTGAATGTCTCCATTTGAGGTGCTGTCACACGTGACAGTCTTAAGGGGGCTTCACACATAGCGATATCGCTAGCAATATCACTAAAGCGATGGCCGGAGCTGAGCCTCCCCCTCCCTCACGGAAGAGGCGTGGGCAGAGGCCAACATGACGGGGGGTTGGAAGGAGAGGGTGGGGGGAGCATTTTTGGGGGAAGGGGCGTCGCACATATATAAGGGGGTGTGACGGGCCTTCCTCCCTCGCTGTTCCCGCTCTTACCGGACAGCTTGTCACCAGTCCTCATCATGTCGGATGTGGATTGGGCCTTGGAGTGCCTCCGGGAGGTGTCCTTGTCGCAGCCGCCGGGTTGGTTGGCGGCACAGCTGGCCTCCATCACGCCTGGGACCCCTGAGCAAGCGGCTCAGCCGGGGATGAAGGAGCGACGAGCAAGAAGGGTGAGGCCTCCCGAGCGGCTCTCCCCTGAATCGGCTCCCCGGGCCTCGCAACGGCGCAGGAGCCCCGCTCGGGACTCTCCAAGCCGGGCGCCGCGCGCTCCCCGTAATAGCGGGCCCCTGCTCGGGGCGGGGCTGACACGCGCCACAAAGGCATCGGGGGGCTGTGTGGACGGCTCTCCCGCTGCACAGCCTGCTTCCCGCTCCGGGCCACGGTCGGCCAGCTCCAGGACGGCGGCCTGCCAGGCGGTAGGGCCCAGCGCTTCACCCCTCACCAGGAGGGGGACATCGGTGGGTCGGGGGGCTGCCCGCAACGTGGTCTGCCTCTCACGCTGGGCGGTACGACAGGAGGTCCTGCAGCAGGGATCCAGCGGCCTGCAGTGCGGCAGGTCCTATGGCTTCCACCCCCACAGACGGCGGCAGGGGGTACGCTTCAGGGGCACATGCCTCATCACCGGGGGCCGTTTCAGCGCGGTCAGATGGTGGGGGATCCAGGACCCTCAACGCGGCGACCCAAGCAGCGTGATCACCAGGAGATCAGCAAGCAGGATCCCCCTGGGTTTCGGGTCCTGCGTCCCGGTTCCTCCAGGGGGGAGTCCTCGGCGTCAGTCCAGCGGTGTCAGCATCGCTACCAGAACAGGTGGAACCTCATCCATGGATCCTGGTCGTTCGGCTGGAGGGCTTACAGCCCCCTCGCAGCCCGATGAATATGCCTCTGTGTCTACTGTGTCAGCCATTTTTGTCTTCCTCTTAGGCGGGTGTGGGCTCCCCGGCGGATGGTACTGGGGTGGGAGGGGGCATAGTTGACATGTTAGGGGACGTGCGCAATTTACTGTCACGCTTAGAATGGGGTTTTCTTGCGTCAGCTCCATTGGCGGCGTCACAGGCCGGGGGGCAAGCGTGGCCGTGCGGGTCAGAGCCGACTGGGCGTGCACGAGACCCGGTGTCGGTGTCTGTGTAAACGGAAATAGAAAAGGAGTGTCGTGTGCACTTGGATGACAGGGCTCATGGGGAGGTATACGTAAGTTTTGAATGCCCTCTGGGGGCTCACTTTAAAAAAAGAGGTAAAGGAGCGCATTTGGAAGGATGAATACATGGAAATTTTCTCATTGTTGCCTCTCGAGAAATTTAATTTGGACAAGAGTAAGAAAGAGGATAGCAAAAAGGAGGAGGAGGAAAAGCGTAGGTGGCGACTCATTCTTCAGACGTTTGTGAATTGGCAGCAGGCGTTTGCCATTTTTGCAAGCGTCATCGGAGAAAAGGCCCCAGATAATTGCTCGGCATTGTTTTGTTACCTGGATGCGATTGGGGAAGCTTACAGAGTTTATGGGGGTCAGGCTTGGCTGCGGTATGACGAGCAATTCCGGCAGAGGAAGGCCATTCGGCCAGCCATTCGTTGGGACCAGAAGGATATTGGGTTGTGGATGCACGTCATAGCGCAAAACAAGTTTGGGAGTTCCTTTCATGGGGGGGCTGGCAGCACCAGCCAGAGCAGCGGAAACGCCAGCGCCACAAGTGGAAGCGGGCAGGGGCAGTCAGGAAATCACAAGTTGGGGGTTTGCTGGCAGTTCAACGACGGGCAGTGCAAGTTTGGGGCGAACTGCAAATTCAAACATCTCTGCTCCACCTGCAACGGTGCCTCACACGGAGCGTCTAAGTGTTTTAAGAAAGGGAAGCCAGGAGCCGGGGGCGGTAATTCAAAAGGGGGAGACTCCAGTGAATCTGGAAAAGATGGTCCCATATCTAAATAGATATACGGACAGAGAGAATGTGGCATTGTTATATGCCGGTTTTAAGGACGAATTCGTTATTCCTCAGCCCCCTTTCGTTATTCCGCTTGTTCTAAAAAATTTGCGTTCTGCGCTGCTTCATGCCTCAGTCGTTTCAGAAAAAATTGAAAAAGAGGTTTCTTTGGGCCGCATGGCGGGCCCTTTCGAGTCTCCCCCGTTTCCGGATTTGGTGGTTTCCCCTCTGGGTGTGGTTCCGAAAAAGGAGCCAAATAAGTTTCGGCTTATTCAACATTTGTCGTTTCCTCGTGGGAGGTCAGTCAACGATGGGATTGATCCAGAGATTTGTTCAGTGGTCTACTTGTCGTTTGAGGCTGCTCGGTGGGTGCGGAGCTGCGGTCGGGGGGCACTCCTGGCTAAGACCGACATTGAAGCCGCGTTTCGCTTATTACCGGTTCATCCAGACAGCATGAGGCTGCTGGGCTGTTTTAGGGACGGCAAGTTTTTCGTGGACAGGTCTTTACCAATGGGTTGCTCGTTGTCCTGTGCGTATTTTGAGGCATTTAGTTCTTTTCTGGAATGGGTCGTTCGAGAGGTTTCCGGTTTGGACTCAGTCATCCATTACTTGGATGATTTTCTTTGCGTCGGTCCCACAGATTCGTTGCGTTGTCAGAAAATTCTCCAGGCTATTTAATGGGTTGCTGAGCGATTTGGTGTACCGCTGGCGCCCGGTAAAATGGAGGGCCCGAGTACGTGTCTGCGTTTTCTGGGGATTGTCATCGACACTGTCGCGTAGGAGTTCAGGCTACCTGAGGACAAGTTGGTGGATTTGAGGGCGGAAGGGGTTCGGGCGCATCGTTTGAAGAAGATATCGTTGCGTGACCTCCAGTTGGTGTTGGGGAAGTTGAATTTTGCGTGTCGGGTGATGCCGATGGGGCGAGTTTTTTCACGTAGGCTGGCAAGCGCTACTGCAGGGATTCAAGCCCCCCACCCAGTTCAGGAAGTAGGCGACAGGAGGATACTGGCCAAGGTGAGCTACATGGTGCAGAATGATTCCCATCCCATGCATGAGACCTTGACAAAGATGTGCAGTACTGTCAGTGACCGGCTACTTCATCCTAAATGTGAGAGGGAGCACTATCGAAAGTCCTTCCTTCCTGCTGAAGTTAGGCTGTATAACCAGCACTGTCCAAAATGGAGAACGACCCAAACAGAGAACTGATAGATCCAAAGTTGTGACAGTCCGGTTACATTTTTTTTTTTTTCTTTTTTTTCATATATGTACCTACCTACTGTCAATGTAATGCCTTTATGCATCTGTATCTGTACTTGTTCCTGCCTTGCTGCTGTAATGCTCTGAATTTCCCCATGGTGGGACGATTAAAGGATTATCTTATCTTCTTATTTCATCAGATTGTCGTCGGATCTCAGGGCGGATTTGGCAGTTTGGGAGTCTTTTTTAGACGGCTACAATGGTCGCTCTTTGGTGATGTCTGAGGTCGTTGGCAATGATGTCTTGGAACTGTTCACGGATGCTGCTGGCGGTATTGGCTTCGGTGCTTACTTCAGAGGACAGTGGTGCGCGTCTCATTGGCCCGATGAGTTGATCGCAATCGGTTTGGTGCATAACATTACGTTGTTGGTGATTTTTCCGATCCTTGTGGCTGTGCATTTGTGGGGGTCTGAGTTTCGGGATCGGCGCATGTGTTTCAATTGTGACAACATGGGCGTTGTGGGTGCGATTAACGGTCTTACCGCGTCGTCCCCTCCAGTCGTTCGAGTGTTGCAACAGTTGGTTTTGCTATGCTTGTCCTTGAATGCGCATGTGACTGCGTCTCATGTTCCTGGAGTCAAGAATAACATAGCTGACTCTCTCTCTCGTTCGCAGTGGGATCGTTTCCGCTCGTTGGCACCAGAAGCGGAGGTCGAGGGTTTAGCTTGTCCAGAGGAACTGTGGAGCTTGGCTTACGGGCCGCAGAGTCGCTGATTGAAGCTTCCTTGGCTCCTAAAACTTGGGAGACTTACCAGGCAGTGTGGCGGATGTGGGAGGAAGTTGTTACGGCTGGCCTGGTCGATGGTTTCAGGCAAGATCAGTAAGGGATGTTGTTGCCCTGGTTGGGGCGCGGCTCCGTTGAGGGCTGGTCGTGTGCAAAAGTTTCGCGTGTTTTGGCCGGTTTGTCCTTTTGGCTTTCGCTTACGCGGCAGTGGGGATTTGACAAAGATGTTTTTAGTCAAACAAGCGGCGAAGGGTTTTCGTCGGTGTCAAAGCAAGGGGGATTTGAGGAGGCCGGTATCCTTTAATTTATTGGAGCAATTGGGCCTTACTCTGGAGTCTGTGTGTTCTACGCGTTACGAGGTCTTGTTTCGTTTGGCTTTCTCATTCGCATTTTTTGGGGCTTTACGGGTTGGTGAACTTGTTTCTTCCAGTAAAAAATTGGCGGGTGGGTTATTGGCCAGGGATGCTGTAATGACTTCGGGCGGGGTTGAATTTTGGTTGCGACGTTCCAAGACGGATCAGTCGGGAAGAGGTCGCCGGGTGGTGTTGGGCAGGGTGCCTGATTCTTCAATGTGCCCTTCTCAGTGCCTAAGGAATTTTTGGGACTTTCGTCCCAGCTTGACTGGGTCCTTGTTGTGTCATGTTGACGGCGGTAGTTTGTCCCGATATCACTTTGGTGCCGTTTTTAAGAAGTCCGTTCAGTTGCTGGGCCTGGATGACTCTCTCTTTGCTCCTCATTCCTTCAGGATAGGGGCGGCGACGGAAGCGGCAGTGGGGGGTTTGGATCTGGCTTCTATAATGCACATTGGTGGTTGGAAGTCTAACCGATATCGGAGTTACGTTAGACCTTAGTTTTGGGGGGGGGGTTTTCGGGTTAGAGCATATATGGAGGGCAAGGAGTGTTAAGTTTGGCTTACATTGGTGGTTTATTTGTGATGTTAGCACTCCTCCTTTTTTGTTGCAGGTGTTGAACCTTTGCTGGTTTGGATTTTTGGGCACTCCTCCGTTCATTGGGGAGCCTTGCGAGCCGATGTCAGAAAGGAAGGCAGACAACTGGGCTTCCCCAGGAACACGGCGGTGGTGCGGTGGCTTGGCTTCAGGGAAATGGAATGGCGGAGGGTTTTACAGGAAATTCATGTGTGTGCCCAGTTGGACCGCGCATCGGACATTCTTGTTCTTCATGTCGGTGGCAATGATTTGGTGGTCAGGCCGTTTCGGGAACTTATAAAGGACATCAAGCAGGATTGCTTGCGGTTGTGGTTGTTGTATCGGGGGTTCACCATTGTGTGGTCCGAAATCGTGCCACGCAGGCGGTGGCGTTCCATGAGGTCCCTGGTGAAGGTCAACAAGGCCAGGATTAAAGTTAACAGGGCGGTGTCTTCCTTTGTGGTAAGGAACGGGGGTGTGGCTGTGCGTCATTTTGATCTGGAAAGGGGCGAAGGTGATTTTTGGTTGGCGGATGGGGTTCATTTGAACAGGGTTGGCTCCGACATTTGGACTCTCGGTCTTCAGGAAGGCATTGAGCGGGCCATAGCATGGCGTGTTCAGGGGGTCTCGGGCCCTTGGGGTGTTCAAGGACCCTCGTTGTGGCGTCTTGGAAGGGTGGGAGTCCTTGGAGTCGTTTGGAAATTGGTTTTGGAGATTCACTGTATAGGGTCTCCTCCGTTGGTGGTGGTGATCTGGTGAAAGGTGGATGGGGAGTTTCCATAAAGAGTGCGGATCCCCTAGTTGCCTAGTGGACAGATGTGTCGGTGGTTGGTGCTCCTGAACCTGTGGGGTAATGGCTGGGAGCAATATGTTGGGTTCTGTCCACAGCATTTTTGGGGTCGATTCACCTAGATCTTGTGGCTTCAAGGACTCCTCCTCCGGGTTCAAGTTACTGTATTTATGTTATTCATAATACTTTGTTATTATTATTGTTTGTTTAATAAAAGGCTGCTGTGGCCATATAAATTCCAAAAGAAACCTTTGGTCTTTGGTGTTATTATGCGGCGTATGGGGTTTAATACGAGTTGGAGGGGGGTGCGGGGGTTTAGTAGGGTTCCGTCTCCCCTGCTAGGAGCAACTTGACAGTCACCGATTTTGTGATGTAGCAGCGATATTGCTAGCGATATCGCTACGTGTAATACTTACCTCCGACCGGCTCCCCCGCTGGCTATCACTGATCGCGCAAGAACGACCTGGACCTTTTCTCGTCGGCTGCTTCCTGCTGGCGCCGACGAGCGACGCGGGCGGGAGGACGTCTTCATCACCACGTCTGACAGGTAAGTATCAACCACCGACCGCTGCTACGTCGCTGGTGAAATCTGCCTGTTTGGCAGCTCACTAGCGACCATTTAGCGATGCACCAGGTCGAATCGTGGTCGGGATCGCTGGTGCATCCCTAAATGTGACGGGACCCTTAAGTAAGGAAGTGGGGCCTCAAACTATCCCTGGAACTATGATCCTAACTCTCCCTGTCCCGGGGGAACTCTTGAAAGTAGAGAGGTCTGAGTCTCCGACCTTACTATGCTCCTGTTAGACCCTAATCTGTCCCCTCCTCCACCCCATAAGGCATGGGGCAGAAATGTAAGGTAAACAAGACACAAAGACAAAATTGGGATAACAGAAAACCTCACCAACAATTGGGAGGAGGAAAGGGACAGGGAGGAATAAACTAAATAGGGAACAGGAGATAAACACTCATGTACTTCAGAAAACTACAGATCACTACAACTACAACTCTCACTCCAACTACTCAGCTTAGCACAGGAAGAAGAATCTTTCAGCAACAAAGGAAGAGAGGTCCAGAGCTGGTATATACAGTGGATACCAGAAGTAATCAGACCCCTTTAAATGTTTCACTCTTTGTTTCATTGCAGCCATTTGATAAACTCAAAAAAGTTCATTTTTTTCTCATTAATGTACATTCTGCACCCCATCTTGACTGAAAAAAAACAGAAATGTAGAAATTTTATTAAAAAAGAAAAACTGAAATATCACATGGTCATAAGTATTCAGACCCTTTGCTCAGTATTGAGTAGAAGCACCCTATTGAGCTAGTATAGCCATGAGTCGTCTTAGGAATGATGCAACTAGTTTTTCACATCTGGATTTGGGGATCCTCTGCCTTCTTCCTTGCGGATCCTCTCCAGTTCCCTCAGTTTGGATGGTGAACTGTGGTGGACAGCCATTTTCAGGTCTCTCCAGAGATGCTCAATTGGGTTTAGGTCAGAGCTCTGGCTGGGCCAGTCAAGAATGGTCACAGAGTTGTTCTGAAGCCACTGCATTGTTATTTTAGCTGTGTGCTTAGGGTCATTGTCTTGTTGGAAGGTGAACCTTCAGTCAAGTCTGAAGTCCAGAGCACTCTGGAAGAGGTTTTTATCCAGGATATCTCTGTACTTGGCAGCATTCATGTTTCCTTCAATTACAACCAGTCGTCTTGTCCCTGCAGCTGAAAACCACCCCATAGCATGATGCTACCACCACCATGTTTCACTGTTGGGATTGTAATGGGCAGGTGATGAGCAGTGCCTGGTTTTCTCCACGCATACCACTTAGAATTAACACTAAAAAGGTCTATCTTCGTCTCATCAGACCAGAGAATCTTATGTCTCATAGTCTGGGAGCCCTTCATGTGTTTTTTAGCAAACTCTGTGCGGGCTTTCCTATGTCTTGCACTGAGGAGAGGCTTCCGTTAGGCCACTCTGCCATAAAGGCCCAACTGGTGGAGGGCTGCAGTGGTAGTTGACTTTGTGGAACTTTCTCCATCTCCCTACTGCATCTGTGGAGCTCAGCCACAGTGATCTTTGGGCTCTTCTTTACCTCTCTCACCAAGGCTCTCCTCCCACGATTGTTCAGTTTGGCTGGATGGTCAGGTCTAGGAAGACTTCTAGTGGTCTCAAACTTATTTCATTTAAGGATTATGAAGGCCGCTGTGCTCTTAGGAACCATGAGTACTGCAGAAATTCTTTTGTAACCTGGGCCAGATCTGTGCCCTTGCCACAATTCGGTCTCTGAGCTCTTTGGCCAGTTCCTTTGATCTCATGAGTTTCATTTGGTCTGACATGCACTGTGCACACTGTATATGGAGTAAATATGATTAGCAGCAGCAACAGCTGTGTGCACAAAAGCTGAATGTTCCCATTCAGCATGGAAAGATTCCTTAACACCTTCAGCACTGAAGGAAATGACATCCATTTAAAATAGGACACAAATCACACTGTCTCTAAAGAGGACATACAATTCATTACCTGTTTTGACCTTCTAACTTCGGGTCTCCCGTCTCCCAGGGGGATGAGACACCCTCATGACAGGGGCAGGGTAATATGGGTCGACCGAGGATCCCGCTGTCAACCCAGGTTCCAGCAAAATAATGGGGGCCAGAGATCCAACGAAAGACAAGTCTATTTAGTGCTGACTTTGGAGCAAAGTTTAGTATTACTGTACATGGGCTCTGCTATTTGAGTCCTACTCAAGCCAAATTCTAAAATAAGTGAGCACCAAGTAGGGATCTTGATTTTTTTTTCAGTATCATGTAGCAAATATCTTAAATACTTTATAATTAGTTAATTAAAGCACCAGGTCCATATTCTTCTCCTGGCTAAATGTTGCTTACTGTCCCTTCACTGCTTAAAGGCTAAAATGCAGGATTCATATTTGTATTTATACCTGGCTAATATATTAAATTTTCAAACAACAATTTACAGCATTTTTCAACTTCTTCAATAAAAAAATTTGAGAAACTTTAGTTAGAAAAAGATAATTTTATAGAAACTAAGGAGCAGAGCAACAAATAAAGTAGGGTCTTCATGGTGCTTGTCTCGTAATTTCAGCCCATATAATACTGGCATACACCACTAACCTGATACCTCCAGCCTGGGGTAGTCACTGCAATGGTTGCCATCCACTATAGAATACAATATAAACTTGTCACACTCAACCACAAAGCTCTCCAAAGTGTTGCACAGCTCTACATCTCCTTCTTCACCTCTATTACCCTACTCCTCCTTTCCAGTACTGCACCACCTTACATTTCCTCCCTTATATCTATCAACCGAACTGTCCTCTCCAGTACTGCTCCACCCTACATGTCCTCCCTCATCTCTGTCTACCGCACTAATCATTCTATCCAATGGCGCATCACTCTTCATTTCCTCCCTCATTTCAGTCTATCACCCTACAGTGCCTGCACCGTTCTATACCTCCTCCATCATCTCTATCTACCACCTCACCAGTGTTCTCCAAGGTGCTGCCCCACCCTACTTATCTTCCTCATCCCTGTCTACCACCCTACCCGTCCTCTCCACAGTGCTGCACCACCCTACATCTCCTCCTCATCTGTCTACTACCCTACCCATCCTTTCCACAGTGCTGAACCACCCTACATCTTCTCCTCATCTATATCTTCCACCCTATCCATCCTCCACAATGCTGCACCACCTTACATCACCTTCTCAACTCTGTCTATCACCCTACCCATGTTCTCTGTCTCGCTAATGATAAGACTAACATTTTCCATAATACAAACCTTCAACTTCCATCTACATGACTTTTCTATTGCACCAGTTCTCTGGAATGCAATACTCAAGACAATCAGGCTAATTTTAAAGAGGACCCATAAAATTGAAAGTGATTACCTCCTCTAATTGTCACTGTTCCACTGATTCTGGAAGTTTTTTTTTCTGTGCCTTTCCAAAGTTATGCCAATGATAATAAAAATGCAGATTTTCAACTTCAACCAACTAGGTGTACACCACAGAACTTCTCTGTTGGTGTTTTCTTTTTCTGCTCTGTGACACATGCCCACTTGGTTGATGGGAAAATTTGATTCTTTACTACCGTGGTCATAACTTTGGAACAGAGGGGAACAGAAGAAAAAATGTTACAGAATCAGTGGAACAGTGGTGATTGTAGGAGGTACACATATGAGACTGTAAGTTCGGGTTGGATGTATCATGGTCAGTCCAGGCATTGCGGTATATGGCAGAACCCAACCTTACATGTGTACCCTTATTCATCGTAAGTGGGAGGACTATACATTATAAACACTTTTTTCCTTTTGTGTCATCCCTATTTTTTGGAAGACACAGGACCCTCATAACCCTTGTTTCATATGTGTTACTCTGTAATGTCTGATATTATTGGTAGTTCATAAACCCTCTGAATTGTAAAATTCTGTGGAATATGCTGATGCTATGTACAGATTATCTCATATAATATAGAGATAATATACTGTAGATAAAAGGGGCACAAGGGGGTGTTTGGTAACTTTTACAATCAGTAATATGTATTTAGTAAATGTTTGTAGACAAATGTGAGTATTTGGAGTCAGAAAGTTGCACATAGTTGTATACGCAGCAGGTAGGGGAGCGCTTGCTACTAACTGTGAACCATTATTAGCCTGCCTTGGAAAATGAATTAATCTCCACTGCCAAGACTTTCATCCCACACAAACCTGCTGCTAAACCCACAGAAGCTCCTGGTTATTGGCACACATGTCACGGCGTCGTATGAGACGTGTATGGTGGTATCAGCATGCAGGCTCTTACATGTTTGCAAAATAACCCAGGAGTGCATCATTCTCCTGCTGAAAGAAGTGTTGACCCTGAGAAAGAAACTCAGTCTTTTTCTTTTTGCTGTGGGGCAATGATCCTAGACCTATGTATACCGCAGAACCTATACGTTTTTGAGGTTGTTTTGAGTGGGATGCGAGGAAATTAGTTATCTATGGTTGTAATGGGGAATGGTTCTTTAAACTTACTGTTACACCATGGGGAAAGGGAAGGATACCTGTTATGTCTCCTTATATCTAGTGGCCAGGTCCAAATCTAGAAAAGGGCACGGTGCCAACCATAAGGAGTGCAATCTATAACTTTGGAGGTGGTTAAAGTGACCCTGCACACTGGTACTGTACTCATGTATAGTTGCCTTAACTGGTGTCCTCCGTTTGCCTCCCACTGCCACAAATCAGTGCTCCATTCCTCCTGCTTCCAAGATGGCCACCACATTGGTATGGAGAATGCAGTGGTAAGTCTAAGCCACATCTCTTTTAGCTTTCTATCTCATAGCACAGAAAAGGTAGGGAATATGTGGTTTAGACTTACCACTATACTCCTCGCCATTGTGTTGCCCATCATGGAAGCAGAAGAAATGGAACACTGATTTGAGCAGAGGAGCCCAATGGCGGCAAACTAAGGGCACCAGGTAGAGCAACTGTGCCTGAGAAGCATATAATCACTTTTAAATCCCAGGATACAAGGTTCCTTTACGGGGTCAGCTCTATGTACATGCAGTGGATAGGAGGTTGTGTCAGAATTGACAAAGAAATACGGACCTGGAGACTCAGGAGCACTCTAGAAAGACATTCATCCACTCAATGCTGACTCTTATTCCCCATTGACTTGCATTGGGGTCGGGTTTCAGATGAAACTCCGACTTTTTTTTTGCCCTAGTCAAACCAGTTTCATCTGACTCAAATTTTGTTTCAGTCGGGTTTCACGAAACCCGATCCGACCAAAGTCGCTCAACTCTAGTCACAAGGAGCAGGTCAAGTGTAGTGTTGGCCTTCTAGTCTCCTCACAACAATCAAAAAACATTGGTGACTGCTCCCCCAAAGAGGCTCCGCTGGGTCCTCCAAGATCACAGGATGCACAGATCAAGCATGAAGAAGAAAAGTCAGCTGGGCCATCGGAGACAAAGTGATGAAAAAAGGCTTTGCCATATTCCGCAGGCAGCTGGTGTACTGATGTCCAGAATAAAGAGTAAGCTACTGAATTGTGTTGTGCCAGTTACAAATAAGAAGTGTTCAGACACTGTTTAAGGCCTCATTCAGACATTCATGTTGAACGTCCATGTTGTATCCATTTCTTTCATGGATACCACAAGTACACATAATAATCTATGGTGCTATTCACATGTCTGTGTTTTTCAAGTACCATGTGTCCATGCAAAACTCACAGACATATCTGTTTTTGTTGAAGAGATAATTATAATTACTAATTTCATTGTTTTTCTATGTTGGAAAATAAATGAAAAAATAGCATTAGTTTTATAGCTTTCCTATGTGTTTAGATATCTATGATGGAAGCCTTGAGTATGCAGTGTTCAGTGTTTCCCAGATGTTTTTGTTCTTCTTCCCTCTGTTCTTCGGTATTTCTCTAGTAGGTGTACTTGCTGGACTATTATTTGAAACTTTTGTGCTTTTCGATGTTGTGCATTTTAATCCTTTTAGTAAGATGTTTTGACACTTCTAGAGTATAAAAAAAAACAGAAAACTGAGCCAGAGTATGTCTTGAAAACATGCAAGATATAAAGACATGTTCACACTGGCCATAGAAACAAGCAAATCCAAAGAAAAGACAATATGTGCGTATACCCTAATGAAAATAAATATGGAAAAAAAAGCAAGTGCATTAAATAATTAATATAGGGTATTTAGTAAACACTGTTTTTGATCAAAATACCCAATTGGGAAAGTAACTACACTCTCTAAAATTAAAACCTACCTAGTGTGAACAGTGGCAGAGAGTTACCAGGTCCCAACTGGACACCCAGCTTTGGAAGAACTATATATGAACTGCCCAGCTCAGTGAAAAGGGGGAAACACCCTATTTGTACTGAATACAAAAATACTGAAGAAAAAAACAGAAAACTGAGCTGGAGCATGTCTTGAAAACAAGCATGATATAAAGACATGTTCACACTGGTCATAGAGACAAGCAAATCCAAACAAAAAAACAATATGTGTATATACCCTAATGAAAATAAATAAGTAAGAAAGCAAGTGCATTAAATAACTAACATAGGGTATTTAGTAAACACTGTTTTTGATCAAAAAAGGCATAAAGCTGTCCCACCACAACAAGGTGTACACAATTGTGACAGTAACTACACTCTCTTATGTTAAAACCTACCTAGTGTGAACAGTGGCAGAGAGTCACCAGGTCCCAACTGGACACCCAGCTTTGGAAGGACTATATATCAACTGCCCAGCTCAGTGAAACGGGGGCCACATTTATGCCATTCTCTGGAGTGCCACATTTGCCTTATCTCCCTAAGGGTGTGTGCACACGGTGCGGATTTTGCTGTAGATCCGCAGCAGATTTGCCTCAGCAGATCCGCTCCAGATTCGCAAGCAAGGTACAGTACAATGTTAACCAATGGCTTTTAAAATCCGCAGTGCATATGCTGCAGATTTTTACCGCGGATTTTTCATTTTACCTGCGGATTTACCTGCAAATCTGAGCGGAAAAATCCGCAGCTGAATCCGCACTGTGTGCACTCACCCTAATGCTGCCTTCTTCTTAGATCTTTGTACCTCATCTCTGGATATTCTCTGGTTCACTAGTTGTAGATATACAAACATTATGCATCATTCTATGGTACATTTGACACCACAATTACCCTGCATTGTATTATTGCCCTTTTTGGTTCATTTCTCTTTTCACCTCATAACATTGTTTCTGTCACATGCAGCCTTGCTCTCACTAAAATGATTACACTAGTTAGCAGGTCACTGCCTCCAATAACATAAGCAGCATAGTCTTCTCCTGCCACTGGCAAAATTCCAATGTTTGGACTGACTAATAGCATAAGGATAGGTATATGAAAAGTTTTGACAGCAAAAGAAGTTTCTTTTAAAAGAGATGGATTTGTAGGATGATCTAATCATATTATATCTATTAAAAATCCACCCTACACTTAGTCCTAGAGGCAGACTCAGGTATATAGGCATTGTTGTCGTGCCCATGGCCATTCCCTAGAATACAACAGAAAAAAGCAGCTATACTTACCTTTATCCATTCACAATGCTAATGTACAGCAAGATGCCAATGTAGCATGCCCCCATGAGAAAAGACGGTGGCAGCACATGTGCACAATGCTGATGTAGAACCACTCACATTTTAGTATTATACATTCACACAGATAGCTAAGGCTTGTATACGTTGCTAGTCAGACAAAAAACATCCCCACAGAATTTTAGACACATGCATCACTTATTATGAATTCAGCATAGAAAAAATAATGATTCTCAAAGCTATATATCAGAATACCATAAGATGAGTAGCACAGCAACTGGGGTGGGGGAATACAGAGCGCATGAACATCAGTCAAAATTGTAAAACCCGGTGGTAGCGCAGAGAGTCATAGTTCACATTTTGTTCTGCAGTTTATTGACCACTTTAGGCCTCCTGCCTGCAGAACAGGACATCTTCCTGTGAGTGGAGGGCATCAAACTGTGTGTGGGGGCTGTTGGGACATCATATTGTATGTGTCGGGGACTTTAGGGCCATCATACTATATGTGTGAGGGATTGTGAGGGTATCATAATGTATGTGGCAAGCTGGGGGGTATCATACTGTGTATAGGGGCTGTGGCAGCCATTATACTGTATATGTAAGGCTGTGGGGGCCATAACAATGTGTTTGAGGTGCTTTGAGGTCTTCAAATTGTCTGTGGGGGATGTAGAAACCTTATACTCTGTGAAGGGCATCATACTGTATGTGGGAAGCTGTGTGGGAATCAAGGAACATTATTACTTTTTAGGAGCATTCAGGGGAAAGTATTAATGTTACATGGTCACTTAAGTGGCAATAATATATTATAGGGGCAATCAAAGTATTGAAACCGTAAAAGGGGCATGATTACTTAAAAAGGGGGACAAAATATCAGCAATATTTTTTTCTAAGGCACTCACACAGAGCAATAATATTCTCTAGGAGGCAATTATACTGTCTAGAAGGTACAAAGGGTGCGTTTTACTATGTTAAGGATACAGGATACTGTTTTTGTGTCACACAGAAGTAACAGGACACTTATGGTAGTAGCGGCTCAGCATTGGGGCATCAGTAGGATGGTGAGTTTGTGTAGGCTGGGTATATATGGGGACAGTGCTAGAAATGTGAGAAGTCATATTTGTCTTTGTTGTAAACTCTGCAGATGAGACGGGGTTGGAAGAAGTTGTCATGTCGGTCTGAGCCAGATGGAAAAGAAGAAAAAAGTGAAAGACTTCATCAGAAAGAACGTCATCTATAAGTCACCATTAATAACTGTAGTGTGAGCTCTTATATGTTCTGCAGGACTGGTATCTACCACTATATGGTCACTGTATGGCAGTAAAATCGGTATTGGTATTTATATAGTGATTTTTCTCTCAGTAGCAGCATGGTCATTTGCTGAAGTTCCCCTTTACTCACTATAATTAGGGTCTGCCACCATAGTTTTAAAATGGTTACATAGGTTATGAGCCCACTTAGATGTGTTTTGCCCACCTCCCTGTGTTGAACCCCTTGTACTCCTCTGCAGATGACAGTCCTGCACCATACCAGCACTATGGTATACCAAAGTTTTACAATGTTTTATCTTGCTCTAATCTACATAGAGTATATGTGAATTTGTGTTTCCCAGCTTTTTCAGCGACCTATGCTTATTCTTTTTGCACAGTGTAATACTCTGGATTCCTAATTGCTGCATCCCAAATTCAATGCATTAGATAGTATTTGATATGCAAATTGCCTCTTCAGTAAGGAAGAGGACAGACCTGTTCCTCTCCAAAGAGGCAATTTGCATATTTAATTTAAGG
This sequence comes from Dendrobates tinctorius, assembly GCF_039654945.1. Taxonomy (NCBI): domain Eukaryota; kingdom Metazoa; phylum Chordata; class Amphibia; order Anura; family Dendrobatidae; genus Dendrobates; species Dendrobates tinctorius. The sequence continues at coordinate 45,985,496 of NW_027361754.1, forward strand.
CTTTAAAGGCCCTTTTACATTTAGCGATGCACCAGCGATCCGACCAGCGATCCGACCCGGTCAGGATCGCTGGTGCATCGCTAAATGATCGCTAGTGAGCTTTCATACAGAAAGATCTCACAGCGATGCAGCAGCGACGCAGCGCACGATACTTACCATTCATACACAGCGATGAAGACATCCTCCCGCCCGCGTCCAGCGTCGCTCGTTGTCACAGCAGGAAGTCTCAGCAGGAAGCGCCCGACGAGAAATGGAGCCGGACATTCTCGCGCGATCAACGATGGACAGCGGGGGAGCCGGTCGCTGGTAAGTATCACACATAGCGATATCGCTAGCGATATCACTATAACGTCACAAAACCAGTGACGTTTTAGCGATATTGCTAGCGATATCGCTTAGTGTAAAACCCCCTTTAGTCTCCTCATACTGGCATGCCAGACATGGCATGTCACTCTCCACAAGGAGAAAACTTATCCCTTAAACCATAGTATTGGATGGTGACCTGGGATTTCTTAATCTTCAAGGTCTGAAGAGATAATCTTCAAGGTGCTGAAGAGATGAGTATGAGCGACCATTGGTTGAAGCCATCAGGTTGTGTTTCAGTATTTACATTTGTGAGTCAGAGATGTATGGATAAGCAATAAATTCTCAATGATGGGTGTCGAGATATAGCACAATTGGAAAAACTTTCAGCAAATTTATGGTCACCCGGCTCCCAAAACTCAAGTAAAGCAAAGAAGCAAGGCCAATGTACTATAGGGTAAACAGCAGATTGGTAAAGAAAGGGAAGTTTTTCGCTCAGTCATCAACTCTCTTTTCTTATACAGTATCTGAAAAACAACTCTAGAAATGTGAATGACAGGAGACCCACGCGAGCATAAGCACCCACATGAGATTGATGTTGACATGTAGGGTCTGAAATAGCTTCCATGCAATTATGGAAAATGACAATCTTGCACCCTGAATCCATAAAGGAGTTTTGCAATATATACACACACATTAAACATAGTAGCATAGTTAGTAAGGCCGAAAAAAGACATTAGTCCATCCAGTTCAGCCTATAAAATTCTGTCAGAATAAATCCCCAGATCTACGTCTTTCTAAAGAACCTAACAATATCTGTAAGATACAATATTGTTATTCTCCAGGAAGACATCCAGGCCTCTCTTGAACCCTTCGACTAAAGGTACTGTCACACTTAGCGATGTACCAGCGATCCCGACCAGCGATATGACGCGGTCAGGATCGCTGGTACATCGCTAAGTGGTCGCTAGTGAGCTGCTACACAGGCAGATCTCACCAGCGACATCGCTGGGGACGGGGGTCGCTACTTACCTGTCACACTAGGCGATCCTGCGTCCTCCCGCCCGGCTCCACGCGTCGCTCGTCTTCACAGCAGGAAGCGCCACAGGAAGCTGACGACGAGAAGCGGTCCAGGACGTTCTCGCGCGATCAGCGATAACCAGCGGGGGAGCGGGTCGTAGGTAAGTATCAGACACAGAGATATCGCTAGCAATATCGCTATAACGTCACTAGTTATAGCGATATTGCTAGCGATATCTCTTAGTGTGACATGCCCTTGAGTTTGCCATCACCACCTCCTCAGGCAGGGAATTCCAGATTCTCACTGCCCTAACAGTAAAGAATCCTCTTCTATGTTGGTGGAAAAACCTTTTCTCCTCCAGACGCAGAGAATGCCCCCTTGTGACCGTCACATTCCTTGGTATAAACAGATCCTCGAAGAGATATTTGTATTGTCCCCTTATATACTTATACATGGTTATTAGATCGCCCCTCAGTCGTCTTTTTTCTAGACTAAATAATCCTAATTTTCCTAATCACTCTGGGTATTGTAGTTCCCCCATCCCCTTTTGTTGCCCTCCTTTGTACCTGCTCAAGTTCCATTATATCCTTCCTGAGCACCGGTGCCCAAAACTGTACACAGTACTCCATGTGCGGTCTAGCCAGAGATTTGTACAGAGGCAGTATAATGCTCTCATCATGTGTATCCAGACCTCTTTTAATGCACTCTATGATCCTGTTTGCCTTGGCAGCCGCTGCCTGGCACTGGCTGCTCCAGGTAAGTTTATCATTAACTATGATCCCCAAGTCGTTCTCCATGTCAGATTTACCCAGTGGTTTACCGTTCCGTGTGTAATGGTGATATTGATTCCCTCTTCCCATGTGTTTAACCTTACATTTATCATTGTTAAACTGCGTCTGCCACCTGTCAGCCCAAGTTCCCAACTTATCCAGATCTATCTGTAGCAGAATACTATCTTCTCTTGTATTGACTGCTTTACATAGTTTTGTATCATCTGCAAATATCGATATTTTACTGTGCAAACCTTCTACCAGAACGTTAATAAATATGTTGAAGAGAATAGGTCCCAACACCGACCCCTGCGGTACCCCACTGGTCACAGCGACCCAGTTAGAGAATATACCATTTATAACCACCCTCTGCTTTCTATCACTAAGCCAGTTACTTACCCATTTACACACATTTTCCCCCAGACCCAGCATTCTCATTTTGTGTACCAACCTATTGTGTGGCACGGTATCAAACGCTTTGGAAAAATCAAGATATACCACATCCAATGGCTCGCCTTGGTCCAGTCTATAGCTTACCTCTTCATAAAAACTGATTAGATTGGTTTGACAGGAGCGATTCCTCATAAACCCATGCTGATATGGCGTTAAACAGTTATTCTCATTGAGATAATCCAGAATAACATCCCTCAGAAACCCTTCAAATATTTTACCAACAATAGAGGTTAGACTTACTGGCCTATTGAATCACTATCATGGTGCGGACCTCTTTTCTCACCTTGTTTGTTCTCATACTGCAATCAATCGCTCATTTCACATTACCTAATCCCGTTTCACGTGTAGGAATCGTAACCTTTATGTGAACGTCTTATTTTTACTCTTTAATAAAAAGAATTTTGAAAAGAAAAGACTTACTGGCCTATAATTTCCAGGTTCACTTTTAGAGCCCTTTTTGAATATTGGTACCACATTTTCTATGCGCCAGTCCTGTGGAACAGACCCCGTCGCTATAGAGTCTCTAAATATAAGAAATAATGGCTTGTTTATTACATTACTTAGTTCTCTTAGTACTCGTGGGTGTATGCCATCTGGACCCGGAGATTTATCTATTTTAATCTTATTTAGCCGGTTTTGCACCTCTTCTTGGGTTAGATTGGTGACCCTTAATATAGGGTTTTATTTGTCTCTCGGCATTTCACCTAGCATTTCATTTTCCACTGTGAATACCGTGGAGAAGGTGTTTAATATATTAGCTTTTTCCTCATCATCTACAACCATACTTTCCTCACAATTTTTTAATGGGCCTACACTTTCACTTTTGATTCTTTTACTACTGATAGAGTTGAAGAACAGCTTGGGATTAGTTTTACTCTCCTTAGCAATATGCTTCTCTGTTTCCTTTTTGGCAACTTTAATTATTTTTTTAGATAAAGAATTTTTCTCCTTATAGTTTTTTAGAGCTTCAACGGTGCCATCCAGCTTTAGTAGTTTAAATGCTTTCTTTTTACTGTTAATTGACCCTCTTACTTTTTTGTTTAGCCACATTGGGTTTTTCCTATTTCTTGTCCTTTTATTCCCACAAGGTATGTTAAACCACTTACAGTGCCTATTAAGGATGTTCTTAAACATTTCCCATTTATTTTCTGAATTCTTATTTCTGAGAACATTGTCCCAGTCAACCAGATTAAGGGCATCTCTAAGCTGGTCAAACTTTGCCTTCCTAAAGTTCAGTGTTTTTGTGACCCCCTGACATGTCCCCCTAGCGAAAGACAAGTGAAACTGTACAATATTGTGGTCGCTATTTCCTTGATGCCCAACAACCTGCAGATTTGTTATTCTGTCAGTTCTGTTAGATAGTATTAGGTCTAAAAGTGCTGCTCCTCTGTTTTGGATTCTGCACCAATTGTGAAAGATAATTATTCTTGGCTATTAGCAGAAACCTGTTGCCTTTATGGGTTTCACAGGTCTCTGTTTCCCAGTTAATATCAGGGTAGTTAAAGTCCCCCATAACAAGGACCTCATTATGGGTTGCAGCATTATGGATTGCAGCATGAACTTGGGAAAATGACTGACATAGTCATATAGAATTAAAAGTGGTTGCTCTTCATGAAGTGAGTCTTTTTATTATATGAGGGAACATGAGCAAAGTTTTATATAGTGTTTCTAAGGTATGAAAAGTATAGAAAAAATTGACATGCTCTTACCAGGGAATTAATGGAAAGAAAATATTCTAGAACGAGAATAATGTTTTAGATAGATATTGATAGATGACAGGATATTGATAGGATGACAGGATATGCCATAAATGCCGCATTTGGGATATCACTTATTGGTTGCAAAGGGATTCACCAATTCCCTCCTACTGTATTCTCCATATACTCTACTTCAGCGGATTGTGGCTGCAAATAAATACAACTTTCCACTCCAATGTATGAAGAATGAGTTGTCCTGAAATTTTTTAAACAGGTTAGGTAAAAAAATCGCACGTACTGCACAGTGGGCCTCCAAAATCAATGTTTGGCCTTGACAACTGGGCCTAGAGCTTTGATATCATAATCTTCATGTAATGGTCTAGAACTGAGCCTAGAACTGTGATATCACAATAAGATCAATGTCTATGTAAACCTGAACTTCACCCCTGAAGGACCAAGCCACTTTGCAGGACCAGGCCTTAATTTTGAAATCTGACCACTGTCACTTTATGTGGTTATAACTCTGGAACACTTCAACGTATCCCACTGATTCTGAAACTGGTTTTTCGTGACATGTTGTACTTTATGATAGTAGTAAAATTTCTTGAAAATTTCTTGTGTTTATTTGTGAAAAAAATGTAAATTTGGCAAAACTTTTGAAAATTTCACAATTTTCAAACTTTTAATTTTTATGCCAATAAATCAAAGCGTTGTCACACAAAGTAATTAATAAATAACATTTCCCACATGTTTACTTTATATCAGCACAATTTTTGAAGCATAATTTTTTTGTTAAGAAGTTATAAGGGTTAAGATTTGACCAGCGTTTCTCATTTTTTCAACAAAATTTACAAAACAATTTTTTTAGGGACCACCTCACATTTGAAGACACTTTGAGGAGTCAATATGACAGAAAATACCCAAAAGTGACACCATTCTAAAAACTGCAACCTTCAAGGTGCTCAAAACCACATTCAAAAAGTTTATTAACCCTTCAGGTGCTTCACAAGAATTGAAGCAATGTGGAAGGGAAAAATGAACATTTAACTTTTTTCCACAAATTTTACTTCCTACACAATTTTTTTTATTTTGTCAAGGGTATCAGGAGAAAATGAACCACAATATTTGTTGTGTAATTTCTCCTGAGTACAAGGATACCCCATGTGTGGAGGAAGACCACTCTTTAGGTGCACGGCAGGACTCGGAAAGAGCACCATTTGAGGTTTAGAATGTAAAATTGGATGGAATCAAGAGCGGACGTCATGTCACGTTTGGAGAGCCCCTGATGTGCCTCAACAGTGGAAACCCCCCACAAGTGACACCATTCTGGAAACTAGACCCCCCCTAATGAACTTATCTGGCTGTGTGGTGAGCACTTTGAACCTCCAAGTGCTTCACAGAAGTTTATAACGTAGAAAATAAAAATCATATTTTTTCCACAAAAATTATCTTTTTGCCCCCAATTTTTTTTATTTTACCAAGGGTAACAGGAGAAATTGGACCCCAAAAGTTGTTGTGCAATTTGTCCTGAGTACGCTGATACTCTATATGTGGGGTAAACCTCTGTGATCACCTTACTGCGATCTTTGGGAGGCAGAATGAACAAATCCACAGCAGGTGGAGAATTGGTTTTATTTTTCACACCATTCCTCATTCGGTATAAGTGATTAGGCGACTTTATTCTTCGGGTCGATGCGATTACAGTGATACCAGATTTATATCCTTTTTTTATGTATAGCATCCGTCACACACTAAAAGACGCTTTTTTTGTAAGAAGTTTTTGCATCGCTATATTTTGAGACTTTTTCCATATTTCAGCCCACAGAGTCATATGAGGGCTTGTTTTTAGCGGGACAAGCTGATTTGACTTTTTTATTGGTACCATTTTCGGGCACAAGACATTTTTTGATCACTTTCTATTCCGATTTTTGTGGAGGCAGAATGAAAAAAACCTGCAATTCAGGAATTGTTTTTTTTTTTTTTCTCTCCGTTCTGCGTGTGGTAAAATTGATAAGGCAGTTTTATTGTTCGGTTCAGTACGATTACAGCGATGCCTCATTTATATTTTTTTATGTTTTGGTGTTTTTACACAATAAAAACTTTTATAGAAAAAATAATTATATTCACATTGCTTTATTCTGAGAGCTATAACTTTTTATTTTTCTGCTGATGGAGCTGTATGGCAGCTTGTTTTTGGCGGGACAAGATGCATTTTCAGTTATACTATTTTTATTTACATTCGTCTTTTTGATCACATTTTATTCCACTTTTTCTAAGCGGTATTGTTACGGTGTGGGAAAAGATGGAGGAACCTGGAAGTGGACCCTCTGGGTCACGGCTCCAGAGCCCCCGGGGGCGAGCTGACCAGGTGGTACCACCCCCTATACAGGGAGTGTTAGGAGCAGGCCCACGAGGGATGGAACCGTAACAGCTGGAGCCAAAGGGATGACCAGGGCTAGGAATAAGAGAGTCAGTGGCGAGGAGATACAGAGCCAGGTGTACGGAGGGACAGTAGGAACTAAGGAAAATAGAGGCTAGCAGGACCGGGGGCAGTAGAGGCAGACGAAGGCTGGTAACTGCGGGCGAGAGAGGAAGGTGAGCATGGTACGGACAACACACAGAGCGGTCGGGCAGATAGCAGAGGGTAATGGACCAGAGAGGCACAAAGGACAAGGCAGAGACACCGGGCAAGGCAGGAGGACACGGAGCAGAGGAGCTACTGGAGGCAGCGCAGACAGGGCGGAAGGATAGCACAGAGGATACAGGGACCTGAGGGTGGCGGAAACGCTAGAGCAGGAACAGCGTCACCGCAGAAGATAATCAGGCGTCTTACCTGACAAGACGCCTTGCTGAAATAGCCGGTGGGCGCCGCCATGTTGGGGGCGGAGCCACTACGTCACTGCTCCTAGAGGTCCGAGCGCCAATGGGGTAGGCAGGCGCAGGCGTGCAGGAATGACGAAAGGGAGCCCGGATGTCGAGCGGGGACGTGACGTGGAGCAGGAGCGCGTCGGGAGGCGCGCAGAAGAGCAGCGGGACCACGCTGGTAGGTATGGCAGGCAGGGGGCATGACAGTACCCCCCCTTTACTCCCCCTCTTTCTAAAGCTGGAGAGAAATCTTTTCATAATACGAGGAGCATCAATATTCTCTCGGGGTTCCCAAGATCTCTCCTCAGGACCAAAACCCCTCCAATCGACCAAAAACAAAGTTCTTCCCCTAACCGTCTTCATAGCAAGTATATCCTTCACCTCAAAAGTGTTGTCAGCACTACTTGGCAGGGGGGTGAGGGAAGGAGCCGAGTGAAAACAATTAAACACTGCTGGTTTGAGGAGTGATACGTGAAAGACGTCAGGGATACGCAGTGAGGCGGGTAATTTCAATTTGTAGGCAACATCGTTGATGCGTTTTACGATTTCTAAGGGGCCAATGTAACGTGGACCTGGCTTATAGGATGAGATTTTTAGCCTGATGTATAGTGAGGACAGCCAAACCTTATCTCCTGGGCGGTACGGAGGAGCGTCCAAACGTTTTTTGTCGGCATACTGCTTCATTTTGCCACTGGCAGTTTCAAGAGCCTCCTTGGTCTCTCTCCAAATCTGAGAGAAGTCCGTGGACACGGAGTCCGCCGCTGGCACACCAGAGGTGGGGGAAACGGGAAGGGGAATGCCGGGATGCTGTCCAAAGACTACGAAAAAAGGAGACTTGGAGGAGGCTTCACTGGGATGATTATTGTAGGCGAATTCGGCCCATTGCAGCAGAGAAACCCAGTCGTCCTGGTGGGCGTTGGAAAAATGCCGGAGATAAGAAGTTAGAGTTTGGTTGACTCGTTCAACTTGCCCATTCGACTGCGGATGATAAGCCGAGGAGAAATCTAGAGTGATCTTCATTAATCTGCAGAGAGCTCGCCAAAAGCGGGAGGTAAACTGGACTCCTCGGTCCGAGACAATATGCAGAGGAAAACCATGGAGGCGGAAGATGTGGAGCAAGAAAATCTTCGCCAACTCAGGGGCCGTAGGCAGACCAGGTAAGGGAATGAAATGGGCCATTTTGGAAAACCGATCTATGACCACCAGGATCACCGAGCACTTAGAGGAAGGAGGTAAATCTGTAATAAAGTCCATAGCAATGTGGGTCCATGGGACGGAAGGCACAGGCAACGGGTGTAGGAGACCAGAAGGACGTTGTCTAGGGACTTTGTTTCTGGTGCAGGAGGGACAGGGGGCGATGAACTCCACTACGTCTCGGTGAAGCGAGGGCCACCAATAGTGGCGGGAGATGAGTGAAAGGGTCTTCCTGGTTCCAGCATGCCCAGAAAACTTCGAGGAATAGCTCCATCGTAGGACCTTCAGCCTGTCCCCACTTGGCACAAAGGTTTTACCCGGTGGTGGACTGACTAGGCTTAGTGGGGCCACGGTAAGAATCTTGGCCGGGTTAATAATATGTGTAGGTTCATCCTCGCTGTCCATAGGCAAAAATGACCGGGATAAGGCGTCAGCCTTGATGTTTTTGTCTCCCGGTCGGAAGTGGAGTTCAAAATCAAATCGCCCGAAGAACAAAGACCACCTGGCCTGCCGTGGGTTGAGTCTTTGAGCGGACTGAACATACTCCAAATTCTTGTGATCCGTGAAGATGATGAACGGATGGACTGCCCCTTCGAGGAGATGGCGCCACTCCTCGAGGGCTAGCTTAATGGCTAGCAGCTCTCTATCCCCAATGGAGTAATTTCGTTCTGGAGCGGAAAAGGCTTTAGAGAAGAATCCGCAGGTGACTAAGCGGCCAGAGGAGGATTTCTGCAGAAGAACTGCTCCTGCTCCAACTGAAGATGCGTCCACCTCGAGTACGAATGGCCTATTGGCATCAGGGCGGTGGAGCACAGGAGATTTTGCGAATTCTTGTTTCAGAGCCTCGAAGGCGACATCAGCATCCACGGGCCAGTGGTTAGGATTGGCCCCCTTGCGGACTAGAGCAGAAATGGGCTTAGTCAGGGTCGAGAAATGAGGGATAAATTGCCTATAATAATTGGCAAATCCCAAAAAATGCTGGATCGTGGCCAATCGAGGACCGCAGAAACCTTCTCAGGATCCATCTCCAACCCGGAGCTCGAGACGATGTACCCAAGAAAGGGCAGCGAAGATTGCTCAAAAATGCATTTCTCCAATTTGGCAAAAAGGAGATTTTCCCTGAGGCGTTGGAGAACCTGGCAGACATCTCGGCGATGAGTGGACAGGTCTGGGGAGAAGATCAAGATGTTGTCTAGGTAGACTATGACACAGGAGTATAGGAGGTCTCGGAAGATATCGTTAACGAGCTCCTGGAAGACCACTGGCACATTGCAGAGGCCAAAAGGCATGACTAAATATTCATAGTGGCCATCTCGTGTGTTGAATGCGGTCTTCCACTCATCTCCTGAACGTATGCGAACAAGGTTGTAGGCTCCTCGCAGGTCAAGCTTGGTAAAAACTCTTGCTCCCCTCAAGCGGTCAAAAAGCTCCGAGATAAGCGGCAGTGGATATTTGTTCTTCACCGTGATACAGTTTAGGCCACTATAATCAATACACGGACGAAGAGACCCATCCTTCTTTTTCACAAAGAAGAAGCCTGCTCCAGCAGGGGACGAAGATTTCCGAATGGAGCCTCGGGCTAGGTTGTCTTGAACATATTCGGACATGGCCTGAGACTCCGCTGGAGAGAGCGGGTAAATCCTTCCACGAGGAGGCATGTTACCAGGAATGAGCTCAATGGGGCAATCGTAGGAACGGTGTGGAGGAAGGACTTCAGCTTCTTTCTTGTTGAAGACGTCCAAGAAGGAACTGTACGCGGACGGCAGCCCGGCGAGGACAGGGGGGACGGGGAATACCCACTGGACGAACCGGCAGCAGACATCGAGCCCGACATGACTCCCCCAGCGCAGAACATTGCCATTACGCCAATCCAAGGTGGGCTCATGGAGCTGCAGCCAAGGAAGGCCGAGAAGGACGGGATGTGAAATACCAGCCAGAACATAGAATGTAATTCTCTCCTTCTGCAAGGCCCCTACCTGTAACTCTACTTCCTGTGTTACCAACGTAACGGTCTCTAGCAAAGGTCTGCCATCCACAGAGGCGAGGACCTGAGGCCTCTCGAGGGTCCTAATGGGGATAGACAATTTGATGACCTCATCGAGCCTGATAAAATTTCCAGCAGCACCCGAATCCACATAGGCCACCAAAGAAACCCGCTTACTACCGACATGCAGGAGGACAGACAAAGTAAGGGGTTGAGAGGTATCACGCCCATCTAGGGAGGCCTCCCTTACCTGACCTAGGCGGAGAAGTTCCGGACGTTCCGGACTGGAGCGGAGCAAATGTGAGCCACTGCCGCAATAGAAACAGAGGCCTTGGGTACCTCTCTCCCTACGGCGCAGTTCAGAGAGCTTCACACAGACCACTTGCATCGGCTCCGGTGCGGAATCAGAGGTAGAAGCCCTGGGTCGAGGACTGGGTGGACTGCAAGCGGATGGCGTTGGGCGAGAAAGTCGTCTCTCGCGGGACCGCTCTTGGAACCAGAGGTCAATCCGAGTGGCTAGAGAAACTAGATCCTCCAGACCGGTAGGGTTATTGCGACCAGCGAGCTCGTCCTTTATACGACCCGAAAGACCCCGCCAAAAGTCTCCTACCAATGCCTCATTGTTCCACACAAGTCGGACGACGGGGTCCGAAACTGGATGGCATACTGACCCACGGTTTGTGAACCCTGACAAAGACTGAACAGGGACTCCGTAGTGGAGGCTAGATGACCTGGTTTGTTGATCACCCGCCGAAAAGTGTCCAGAAAAAGGGCCAGCTGGGAACTACGGGATCATCACGCTCCCAAAGGGGATTCACCCACGCCAAAGCGTCCTCCTCTATATGAGAAATAATGAAGGCCACCTTGGCCCGGTTAGTGGGGTACTGTTGGGGCAACAGTTCAAAATGGAGACGACATTGGTTCAGGAAACCCCGGCATAGATTAGCATCATCATTATACCGGGGAGGTTTGGCCAAGCGTGGTGGAGGGTGAGAAAGCGCAACGGGAGGAGACGCTGAGGCAGCCGACTGCAAGGAGAGCAATTGAGTGTCCACAGAGGCCATGTAGCTAAGAATATGCGTTTGGGTGTCTCGCTGCTGGGCCAGCTCCTGTTGTAAACCCACCAGCTGAGAAGCATTCCCTGGATCAGCGGATTGGAGGGCAGAAAAGCACGAGTCCACAGATTTCATCAAGGACATTATGCGTGTCTGATTCTCCCGTAAAGACACTAACTCCGTCTGAGCAGCAGCGGCTCCAGCGGGATCCATGGCCTGATTATGCTGTTACGGTGTGGGAAAAGATGGAGGGACTTAGAAGTGGACCCTCTGGGTCATGGCTCCAGAGCCCCCGGGGGCGAGCTGACCAGGTGGAACCACCCCCTATACAGGGAACGTTAGGAGCAGGCCCACGAGGGATGGTCCATAACAGCCGGAGCCAAAGGGACGACCAGGGCTAGGAATAAGAGAGTCAGTGGCGAGGAGATACAGAGCCAGGTGTACGGAGGGACAGTAGGAACTAAGGAAAATAGAGGCTAGCAGGACCGGGGGCACTAGAGGCAGACCGAGGCTGGTGACTGCGGGCGAGAGAGGAAGGTGAGCATGGTACGGACAACACACAGAGCAGTCGGACACATAGCAGAGGGTAACGGACCAGAGAGGCACAAAGGACAAGGCAGAGACACCGGGCAAGGCAGGAGGACACGGAGCAGAGGAGCTACCGGAGGCAGCGCAGACAGGGCGGAAGGATAGCACAGAGGATACAGGGACCTGAGGGTGGCGGAAACGCTAGAGCAGGAACAGCGTCACCGCAGAAGATAATCAGGCGTCTTACACTTCCACCACTGCAGAAAGATGCACATGAAGAGCTATCACAAAATAGACCACGGGATTGTCTAAAAAGAAAATCACCAACCGTGGACAATCCACCCGGGACAATCCCACCAGCCAAAAGACCAGTTACAGAAAACATTTCTAATCCAGCTACAAAAGGAACCCCAGGTTTAGGAACCCCACAAGTGGAGATGGCCAACCTGACTCTAGAGCAATTATCCATCCTGAAGCGCAAAGAGAAAAGAGGCATGTTGGACGATAACATTATCAAAATGGCACAGGAGCGGCTGCAGAGTCAGTTTGAGAGCTTTGATGGTCTGCAGCCCACTGCCGTTCTTCTAGTGCCAGGGTACAGCAGTGTACTAAAAAAAAGGCTGAAGAAATCCACTATGATGAGAACAGGGTGCACTGGCTCACAATATGCTTTAAAAATGTCGAGATTCTGGTGGCCGACAGCTCTAACACCAGATATCTGTCTCCATCCATCCATCAGCAGATTATTAACATCTACAGTGAAGTAGTCGATGAGCCCCTGAAGCACCTGAAATTTCTCAATGTGGATCAGCAGAAAAACAGCTATGACTGCGGGGTGTTTGCTATATCATTTGCCTATAAGCTTCTGGCAGATGACGGTGAACCCAGAGCAATGTATGGTCACAAGATGATGAGAGATCATCTAATAACCTGCCTGCAGAATGGCAGGATCATCAGATTTCCCAAAAAGGTCAAGTAGTGACTCCATGTCTATGATGGAACACATGTAGAGTCTATGACGGTTCAAGAGATTGCCTTGACCTTCAACTGGACATGTATATCACAAGAGCTGCCATTTCTACTAGACTCGTGATAACCACCATTGACCACGGGTTTGGGTTCGAGCCCACAGACTAGTTTGCACCAAATAGTAACCATGGACTTTTCTATAGAATAAATAAAAAATAATATAGGTGGGCATGTGGGTTCTGGTATTACCGGGATACATCTGATCTACATTGTTTTTTTACTTCTTGTTTCAGAAAGAGCATAAAGTGACAAAATCCAACCATCAAACACAGTCCCAGACATGATTTGCATCAGACGCTCTCACAGAACCCTAAATAACGTAAGATTCTTGTTACAGCATTAATAAAACATCTTGTCATGTGATAATATGTGTATAAATAATAATTCCATATCGTAATCATAGCAACCAAAGGTTCTGGATAATTAAACACCACATAAAATAGCCCCTCAACCTTCCCGGCCCCATAACTTTGCTGTGTCTGTAGTTCCAACTAGAGGGGATTTTTAAATAATTTTCTTCCCTTAGTCCCAGATTCCTCTGCCAGGAACACATGTTGGACTATTAAAGGATATTAATGTTATGCCTTTTTTCTGTTTCACGATATTTAGGGTGTTTTGTATCTATTGGATACAGCGATGCATCCACGGCCAATGTTTTCTGCTCTACATAACTATTGGGTTGCTGTCTGTACGATGCACCCAGAATATTGCAGCCAATCGGATCCTTCATGTCACCAGAGGTCTGTAATGGACAAACTGAGGTGCAGAGACCTGCTGATCTGACCAGTGACTACAACAGTGAAGTATCGGCAGTGATTCGGCACCAATAAGGCTGCGTTCACACGTCGCGTTTTTTTCGTGTTTTGCGGCGGTTTTAAACGCGCGATTTTGCCGCGAAAACACGAAAAATAAGCATCCCATGCAATCCTATGGGATTCCGCAATGCTGTACTAATGCTGCGTCTTTTTCCGCTGCGGAATCGCTTTGCGGTAAAAAACGCAGCATGCTCATTAATTTAGCGGAATCACGGCAATTCCGCCCACATAGGAATGGATTGTTCTGCTTACTTTCCGCATGTGGCTGTGCCCACCATGCGAAAAGTAAGCAGAACATTTGCGGATGGTACCCACGGTCCGGAGGAGAGGAGACTGTCCTCCGGGCTCTGGGTACCATATCCCTGTAAAAAAATAGAATTAAAATAAAAAATATTGTTATTCTCACCTTCCGGCATCCAGCGCAGCCTTCCCGCCTCTCTCCACGCCCCCGGCATCTTCCGGTCCCAGTAATCCTTTATGAGAATGACTGTGATGATGTTGCGGTCCCGCGGGAGCGCGACGTCTCGCGGTCATTCGCGATGACGTCGTGGGAGCGCAACGTCTCGTGGTCATTAGCGCAAAGGATTACTGGGACCGGAAGATGCCAGAAGGTGAGAATAACAATATTTTCTATTATTTTTTACATCCTATCTTTTACTACTGATGCTGCATAGGCAGCCTCAATAGTAAGAAGTTGGTCCCACTAGTCAAACACTGTGTTTGACGAGTGTGACCAACCTGTCAATCAGTTCTCCAAGCGATGCTCCAGATCGTTTGGAAAATGCTAGCATTCTGCAAGCTAATTACGCTTGCAAATCGCTAGTTTTTCTGTGGGAAAATCGCAGGAATTTAAAATGCGATTTTCCTGCGGAATGGAATTCCGTAATTCTTGCAGTAATTTCTGCGAGAGTTCCGCTATGTGTGAACCCAGCCTAAAGCTTGAATCATCCTTCTAACCAAGGACCAGAAAAAGAGCCTGTGTGATGTCAAGGTCATGTGATCATCACATATTGTGTTAAATACCTAGACATTAGAGTCAGTGGGCGTGGCGTGTTGGGAGACGTGGAACTCCCACGTAGCTCCCGGAGAAGCTAAGGACACTGTTCGTGTTGCCTGCAGTGAAGCCTGCATGGCAAGGACACTGTTAAACATTACCTTTTGTTTTCTTTTACCGTTATGCCCGAAAGACTCTGTTTATTTCCCCTGATCCCTGATTAAATTTATGCTGTCCATAATAAACTAGCATATGAACTACTCCCAGTACAGTTCCTGTATCTACCGGGTGAAGCAGCTGAGTGAGTCAACCCCTCACATTGGGTACAAATGTGTTTTGAGTGCGGCAGCGTCCCAGGAACACGCATAGAGGCTGAGGACAACTGCATGTCCTGGGTGAAATCCGCCATTCAGAGAGACGTCTAACAGCATGGAGGAACTTGTGAAACATCTCGTCAAGGTGCAACATCAGTTCGCCAGTCAACAACAGAATTTGGCACAACAGGTGACGAATAAGCTGTTAGCACAGCTGCAGCAGCTGCAACAGCAGCAAGAGGTACTAACATGGCAAATGGAGCTCCTCACAGAGGTGGTTCGTGTAAGGCCGGTGGTCTCCTCTCCGTCTCCAGGTGATGATACGCACATCCGGAAAATGATAAGATGAGCCATACAGAAAATGACCCCGGGAGATGATGTTGAAGCCTTTTTGACTGTGTTCGAGCGAGTAGCAGAGCGTGAGAGGCTACCTTCAGAGCAGTGGGCAGAGGTGCTGGCCCCCTATTTGACTGGTGAACCCCAAAAGGCATATTACGACTTACCCTCCAGCATACCAAAGAGTACGGCAAAGTGAAAACTGAAATTCTGGCACGCCTGGGAGTGACAATGTCTGTAAGGGCTCAGCGAGTCCACCGCTGGGTGCATGCTGGCGATAAACCCCCACACTCACAGATGTTCGATCTGTTTCACCTGGTTCAAAAGTGGCTGCAGCCAGAGGCTTCCACTCCAGCCCAGGGGGGTTGAGAGTGTGGTGATGGACAGGTTTGTCCACTCCCTCCCCAGGCCAATACACACCTGGGTTGCCCAGGGTGACCCCCAGAATACAGAAGACTTGGTCGACCTGGTCGAGAGATACCAGGTTTTGGAGAAATTCCCTCAGGAAACCAGACCTCGCTACTTTTTCATACTGGAATACCAAAAACGAGGCGGGCTCACCATGGAGGGTGGCTAGACCCACAACTGGGGGGCGCCCCAACCCTGCTGAGGGGTCACCTAAGCCTGATATGAAGGATAAGGTCTGTTGGTGGTTTCACAATCCTGGACACTTGGAGAACTGATTGACAGGTTGGTTACACTCGTCAAACATAGTGTTTGACGAGTGTGACCAACTTTTTACTATTGAGGCTGCCTATGCAGCATCAGTAGTAAAAAGATCTAATGTTAAAAATAATAAACAAAATTAAAAAAGTCGGGTTATATTCACCTTCCGATGTCCCTCGCAGCGTCCCCAGGCCTCCGCAATGCTCAGGCAGGTCCCGTTCCCAGTGATGCATTGCGGCAATGACCTTTGATGACGTCACGGTCTCGCGAGACCGCTACAGCATCGCGAGCTGCGACGTCAGCAAAGGTCATCACAATGCATTACTGGGAACGGGACCTGCCATGTGTATCACTGAAGCCTGGGGACGCTGCGCGGGACAACGGAAGGTGAATATAACCCGATTTTTTTTATTTTAATTCTATTTTTTACAGGGATATCGTACCCACAGCCCGGAGGACAGTCTCCTCTCCTCCGGACCGTGGGTACCAAACGCAAATGTTCTGCTTACTTTTCGCATGGTGGACACAGCCACATGCGGAAAGTAAGCAGAACAATGCATTCCTATGTGGGCGGAATTGCCGCAATTCCGCAAAATAATGAGCATGCCGCGGATTTTGCCGCTATGCGATTCCGCTGCTGGAAAATCCGCAGCATTAGCACAGCATTGCGGAATCCCATAGGATTGCATGGGATGCTGTTTTTTTGCATCTTCACGGCAAAATCGCGCGTTAAAAACCGCCGCGATTTCGTGAAAAAATCGTGATGTGTGAACGCAGCCTAAATGGGTTTTTTTACATTTCATTTGTTCGGGTGATGAAACATTTTTACATTTTTAATTCATCCCTATTTTAATTTTAGACATTTTGCAATATATTTTGGGGAAAAGAGGGAAACGTTATTTCAAACTTTTCAATTCTCTGAGGTTTGTTTTTTTATTTTTTTTTCATATTGTTTAATGATTATTAGATTTTTCACATGTCCCCTCTTTTTTAATTTGGACATTTTGCTATTTATTTTTAGGGAAATTGGGTGGAATGATTTAAAGGGAACCCGTCACCCCTTTTTTGAGATATCATATAATGATATCATTCAATTGTGTGTCACATAAGGATTCTCTTAGTACTTTTGCTTCCCCCAGACCCCGTACCTTTCATGCATAAATACCTTTTTTATATCGGTTCAGATGTATGTAAACTGTCGCTGTCCGGTCCGCTGGGCGGGGCTTATTTAACTGCTCCCCCCTCCCTATCTTGCTCTACGCATTTCTTCTTGTGTTAGAGCAAGACAGGGAGGGGGGGGGCAGCTGAATAAGCCCCGCCCATCGGACCGGACCGTGGCAGTATACATACATCTGAACCGATATAAAAAAGGTATTTATGCATGAAAGGTGCGGGGTCAGGGGGAAGCAGAAGTACTAAGAGAATCCTAATGTGACACACAATTGAATATCATTATATGATATCTAAAAAAAGGGTGACAGATTCCCTTTAAACTTCTAGATTTTCTGTGTTTTGTTACATCTATTATATAAAGCTCAATGTGTGTATGTATGTATGTATGTACAGTATGTATGTATGTGTGTGTATGTCCGGGATTGGCATCCACACCGTCGCAGCTACAGCCACAAATTTTGGCACAGTCACACATCTGGACCCCAGGAGCGTCATAGGCTATGTTGTGAGGCAAAATTTTAACCCCGCGCGTTCCAATTCAACAAACAATTTTGACCCTATCTACATAATGGGGAAAAAGTGTATGTATGTATTGGCATCTGCACCGTCGTAGCTACAGCCACAAAATTTTGCAGTCACACGTCTGGACTCCGAGACCGTCATAGGTTATGTTGTGAGGCAAAATTTTAACCCTGCGCGTTCCAATTTACCAAACAATTTTGCCCCTATCTACATAATGGGGAAAAAGTGAAAGGAAAAGTGTTGGAGGCAAATTGACAGCTGCGAGATGTGAACAAGGGGGACTTAAAGAATGAGAGCAATGGCGCCAAAGAGTATATACCATACCGTTGCTATGGTGGGGCCCTGACATGGGATACTCACCACACACGAGGATATGAATACACACACAAAATGCGCCACACACTACCACGTGCTTCAACACATATACCACCTTCAGCACACATTTCACCACACATACACCAACCTCGCCACATAAAAGTCGAAACACAAAAGTCGCCACTCAAAACTCGCCACGCTGTCCCAGAGCTGTTTAAAAGATGAAAAATGAGCTGTGATTGGTTGCAATCAGCAACAGTTTTCTTTGTAGACAGTTGTGGTAACTGAGGCCTATTATTCTTATAATTTCTATGGTGTTATCGTCCTTCTGTAAAGCTGGAAATAACACAATTTATTACCGTGCCATCACAGACCACCCTCTGACACAGACTGCAGGGGGAGCCCAGTATCACACAGGATAGGATTAGATACACGGCTCAGCAGTCAGTATCACACAGGATAGGAATAGATACACGGCTCAGCAGACAGTATCACACAGGATAGGATTAGATACACGGCTCAGCAGTCAGTATCACACAGGATAGGAATAGATACACGGCTCAGCAGACAGTATCACACAGGATAGGATTAGATACGCGGCTCAGCAGACAGTATCACACAGGATAGGATTAGATACGCTGCTCAGCACACAGTATCACACAGAATAGTATTAGATACACGGCTCAGCAGACAGTATCACACAGGATAGGATTAGATACACGGCTCAGCAGTCAGTATCACACAGGATAGGATTAGATACACGGCTCAGCAGTCAGTATCACACAGGATAGGAATAGATACACGGCTCAGCAGACAGTATCACACAGGATAGGATTAGATACACGGCTCAGCAGTCAGTAACACACAGGATAAATAGAAGAGACAGAAGATTCGGCACTGCTCCTTAACCCCTAAGCAGTTCCATGATTGCTATTCAAGTCCAAAATCACACACCTGGACCGACCGCCAAACTACCATCCGAACGGGTGCTCAATCCACAAAAGCAAACATGTAATCTGATTACGGTATGTACAAAAGAGAAAAAAAGTGATAGCACTCACCGGTCTGTCGTGAAAATTCTTTATTGATTGAAAGGTATTGGCACATGAGGAACGTACAAGTTGAAGCGCAAGTGTGTGAAATGGCCGTCGTCCACTCTCTGTACATTCCTCCCGTGCCAATGCCTTTTAGTCAATAAAGAATTTTCACGACAGAACGGTGAGTGCCATCACTTTTTTTCTTTTTTTTCTCTTTTGTACATAATCACACAGGGTAGGATTACATACACGGTTTTTATGTGCAATATAATCATTGTAATTTGATATAACTAACCACAGTTGGTTACTATGCCCAGGCAACGCCAGGCTCTTCAGCTAGTATATACTGTGTATATATACACTCACTGGCCACTTTATTAGGTACACCTGTCCAACTGTGTGTTAAGACTTAATTTCTAATCAGCCAATCACATGGCGGCAACTCAGTGCATTTAGGCATGTAGACATGGTCAAGACAATCTCCTGCAGTTCAAACCGAGCATCAGTATGGGGAAGAAAGGTGATTTGAGTGCCTTTGAACGTGGCATGATTGTTGGTGCCAGAAGGGCTGGTCTGAGTATTTCAGAAACTGCTGATCTACTGGGATTTTCACGCACAACCATCTCTAGGGTTTACAGAGAATGGTCCGAAAAAGAAAAAAAATCCAGTGAGCGGCAGTTCTGTGGCCGGAAATGCCTTGTTGATGCCAGAGGTCAGAGGAGAATGGGCAGACTGGTTCGAGCTGATAGAAAGGCGACAGTGACTCAAATTGCCACCCGTTACAACCAAGGTAGGCAGAAGAGCATCTCTGAACGCACAGTGCGTCGAACTTTGAGGCAGATGGGCTACAGCAGCAGAAGACCACACTGGGTACCACTCCTCTCAGCTAAGAACAGGAAACTGAGGCTACAATTTGCACAAGCTCATCGAAATTGGACAGTAGAAGATTGGAAAAACGTTGCCTGGTCTGATGAGTCTCGATTTCTGCTGCGACATTCGGATGGTAGGGTCAGAATTTGGCGTAAACAACATGAAAGCATGGATCCATCCTGCCTTGTATCAACGGTTCAGGCTGGTGGTGGTGGTGTCATGGTGTGGGGAATTTTTTCTTGGCACTCTTTGGGCCCCTTGGTACCAATTGAGCATCGTTGCAACGCCACAGCCTACCTGAGTATTGTTGCTGACCATGTCCATCCCTTTATGACCACAATGTACCCAACATCTGATGGCTACTTTCAGCAGGATAATGCGCCATGTCATAAAGCTCGAATCATCTCAGATTGGTTTCTTGAACATGACAATGAGTTCACTGTACTCAAATGGCCTCCTCAGTCACCAGATCTCAATCCAATAGAGCATCTTTGGGATGTGGTGGAACGGGAGATTCGCATCAGGGATGTGCAGCCGACAAATCTGCGCCAACTGTGTGATGCCATCATGTCAATATGGTCCAAAATCTGTGAGGAATGCTTCCAGCACCTTGTTGAATCTCTGCCACGAAGAATTGAGGCAGTTCTGAAGGCAAAAGGGGGTCCAACCCCTTACTAGCATGGTGTACCTAATAAAGTGGCCAGTGAGTGTATATATAGTGGTGCAGTGACCACTGTGTCAGCTAGGGGGCACCTTGTGGGCGTCCCAGGACAGGCATACAGGCATGTACATTGTGGTAATGGAAATAGGATGAATGGAGAAAGGATGGTAAATGACCGTGTTATGTATCACAAGGTGGATGGCCTTGTGATGGAAGCTGGAGTCGCTATTAATCAGCAGATATACTGCTGAGGTTTCTGTTACAGTGTGTCAGGGAGCTTCCAGGTGGCTGGTGAGATGGGTGGAACCAGTCACCTACAAACCCACCCAGGGGCGTGTGTCTGAAGTAAAGCCTATGTGTGTGGTTGTGAATCTGAAAGACCTGCAATGAGGTCATAGCCATGTGATGCTGTGGGTGTGGCTACGGACCATATAAGGTCACATGAGGGAATGCTTGGATCTGACTGGTCCGTGTGGAAGGTCCCGGAAGGCCGACGTGCTAGGTGTGCGCTACCTTCCTGATGCACACATGTGGACGCCGCTGACCGTTTGTGTGGCCTGTGTAATAGCCTGTGAGTGCTGGCCAGTCCCCAGGAGGAAAGGGACGTCAGGACTGAGAAGCAGCTATGAGGTAACCCCAGACAGAGGAGGGAATTATCTAAGAGACTGTAAAGCCTGATGGCTGGATAAAGCACAGCCTGTGTGAACATTCGTTTTTGTCTGCTGTAAGACTGTTATCGTTTTCCTCATGATGCCTTGGTTTATGCCGTGTATAATAAACCACATGGACTGATTTATGAGAAAAGCCTGTACCGGACCTCGTTTATCTGCAGCCAAGTTTGTGTCCCCCAATACTTACAATATGTATACATGTGTCAATTTGAATAAAGAAGTCAGTTTATATCAAGCATTCATGTATTTGAGCAGTTTTATTTATCGTCACAGGACTGAAAAGATACAGACACCTCTGGGGGCAGCTTCTTATTTATTTTTTTTTTACTTACTAGCATGTACGGTATTTTAGACTAAAATTCATTTTTACACTTCAGTATGGATATTAAATGAGTTGTCCAGTGAAAACAAATTATTACCTATCCAGAATTGACTTGCTGATGGGTGGGTATCCAACTGTTGGGACCGACACCGTTCGGGAAAATGGGGGCTCTTTTATCCTATTAGAATGGAATGGAAGAGCACATGCTCGACAGCAGCTCCATTCATTCCTCATTGGGATGCTGAGCACTGCAACCTGCTTTTTCCAGCCGCTCTGTAGAGAATGAATGGAGCGACGGATGGACTTCTGATCTGCCTCTCCGTTATGGAATTGAAATAGAAGTTCCCATCGGAGATAAAAATTTCTTGCTCTGTTCTCAGCTATTGGACCTCCACTGATTACCAAGTCATCATTCATCCTCTGGATAGGTGATAACTTGATTTCATTGGACAACTCCTTTAGAAAGTAATCTAATCTGCTATGAATATTTTCTATCAGACTTTTAAGGTATGTGCACACAATGTCTTTTTAAGTCGATTCCGCTCCAAAGCCCGCCTGAAAAAACTCCCAGAAAATGCTCAAAATAAGCATTTGCATTTTCATGTAAAACGACTTGCTGCTCATATGTTCAGTTTTTTTAGTGTTTTTTTTTTTTTTACGGCTTCACATTTCCTAAGGCGCCGGGGCTGTGGTCACTGTCACAGCTGCTGTCCACAACCTGAAATATAGCATAATCAGTGATGTCCACTTAAAGAGTTGAGCTAGTCCTCGCTATACTGAGCATGTTCCAATTCCAGCATGTTAATTCCATTGTATGCTCATTATGCGCTCCCTGCTCTGTATTCTTTTGAATGTGCACTCACATTGCACTCCCTCGCTGGCTCTAAAGAGAAGTGACGAGCTGGCAAGTGCACATAGAAAAGGAGAAAAAATTGAGAGCACAGAGAACAGAAACTAGCCCAGTCTCCCAAAACAGACATTACTGATATCACATTTGAGGGCAGTGATATCTGTTTGGGGGTTGGGCTGGTCTCTGCTCCCCCTGCAGGCTGCTTTCTTTTCAATGCATACTGACAGTACATCTCTGGTTGGCTTATCACTTCTCTTTAGAGCCAGTGAGGGAGCGCACTGTCAGTGAAAATTCAAAGGAATATAGAGCAGGGAGCACATACTGAACATGTGTCAGAACTGACAACTGGTGCATGCTCAATTGAGCAGGTACTCACTCAGCCCCTGAAATGAATGTCACTGGTGATGTCCTGTTGGAGTATCCCAGTATGAACTGGAGATTCTCAAATGAAACATCATTGAAAGTTAAAAGAAAGCAGACAGGAAGGTAGAATAGAGAGGTAAAGGTGGGGGGCTTTAAATTGAAGTATATTCGAAAAGTGATTGGATTACTAGATAAAATATACAGACATTTGGTATGAAAATCATCTTTGCTTTTTGACCTCCCTTTTTTACATTGCAGGGTTTCAAAGAGGACATAGGGAATTCTGGCACAATTTGCACCAAAAAAAATCCATTTCTTGACTGACATCATATGTGTTATGTGTCATACGCTCTTTCAGTGTAAAAAGGGTCAGGACCTAAATGTTACTCAGTGCACCAAAAATGTGCTAAAAGTTTGCGGCAAATTTTTGGCACATAATAAGCAAATTATTAAGTGGTGTTAAGCCGCACAAATATTGCAGTATTGTCACCCAGGAGTACAGAGGAATAACCCTATTTTTCTTTATGGAAACCTCCGCTGAAATCAGGATTAATGTCTGGATGCATAAATTGTGAATTTCAGACTGTCTCTTCATGTTTTTCTGCAGATTGCTTTCACAATAACAAGGCTTGGAATGAAAGGTGTTAATGAGGCAAGCGGCTAATTATGTCGCTAATTGTGCTGTCAGTAGACGCAGGCTGCTGGACGTCATGTTGCTTAACACCGAAACTTTATTAATCCCGAGCAGAGGCCATAAATTTCCCGTATGGATTAGTGAGTAGTCAGGATGAGCACACGGCATGCAATGCATGTTTTCCACACTCCAGTTAGTCATTATCAAATTAACAAATACCAATAATAGAAGCGGGAGCACGACTGTGGCCCATGCCCATTCACTGCAGACAAGAACTCCCTGACCCATAAATAATAACTAGAATCCAAGGAAGCTGCTGCCTTCTACAGGTGTCTGAGCTGAATGCATCACCCTGAACAAGCAGTGCCCTCTGCCTGCTATTACACAGATTGGCTACCACTTATTAGGATAGACCTGTTTTTGGAAAGTTTTAATTAGTTGCTGTGCCCTAACAGGAGATAATTTTTCTTAACAATCTGCAAATCAGCATATTCAAAACATAGGTCTTTTTACTCCTCCCAAAAATGTATCTCAATGTTCCTGCCACTTAGTGTCTCCTTTCTGTTAAATTTTTGTCCACTGCCTGTTGTCAAGTGTAATCCATCTGTGTCAGCAGAGACGCCAAGACGGATTACAGGAAGTGAAAGAAGCACTTTGTCTCTCTGCTCCTGCTTTCCTGTCTGCCATAGTGCACACATACCTAACAGAGAGGCTTTTAATTCAGGGCAGGCAAGATATTTTGTAATAGCAGGAACAATTCATGCTTAGAAGTGAAAGAATGTTCTAGATCCTAAAGTGATATCCGAATGATATTCCTATTTAAAAGGAACCTGTCACCTGATTCATGCTGTCAAAATCACAGGCAGCATGATTCAGAGCCTGGCTTGCACAATTGCAGCCAGGTATATTTTCTCTGAAATGCTCTTGGAACCTGCAGTCGCACAGGGGCTCAAGAGGTTGTGGTGGACAAAAGGTAAGGGAGACAATTTCCAGCTCCAAAAAAATTGTGCATTATGATGAACTATTGGACTGTAAAGGGACCATGAATTGTTTGTGCCCGTTCTTGTTTCTGTCCACCAGTCCATTTCAGAGAATGTATAATTTCTGGATCTGGCCGAGGACCAAAGTCATAGACAAGACTAGTCTGGCACCTCCCCTGAGGAACTTCTCCAAGTGCCACTAGAGGCGATTGACAGGTCTATCACATAGCAAGAGAGCTGTCCATCGCCTACAGAGGTAACCAATTATTCACGCGTCTAGCTATGGTCTCTGATTGGATCTTTAAAAAGTATCTTCTTCGAAACTCTGGAGAGTTTCAGAGAATAACACAACTATCTGCAATTTTGCCTCTGGGTGACAGGTTCCCTTTAAAACTGGACATAAATGTAGTGTGATAAAACACTCCGGGATCGCCTTTGCTGGGGTCAAAGGTCACGTGCATTCAGCATGAAACTCAGGCGCAGAGCTGGGATTCGTGTATAACTGACCCTGGGTCAGGTTTATTAACGGTGAAAGCAATGCAAAAGGAAATAAAACATAAAACAAATCCTTGCCTGTCCGGCACTAACTAAACAATGGACAACCTAACTACCAACTGGCGGGCTTCTCCCATCCAGCCAAACCACAGTTGCAGTGGGCACTGCTTCCACTCACGTGTGTCTCTCACACAGACAGGCTCTCTGTGTTCCCAGGCTGAGACACTCACACAACCACCTTGCATCCTTTTATATCCACCTCCCATTATTCATTAGCAAGCAGGTGCGATACTGACCAGACTAGGCCACATAGCAAAGGAATCTGGGCGAGATATACCTGCCCTCATCCACTATTCCCACATGATTCTCACATACCCCCCCCCCTCTGCTCAGACCACTCCGGTCGAGCAATGACACCCGCCAAACAGTGCACTCGGGACAGGGCATCTGCATTTCCCATCTGTACCCCTGGGCGGTGCTCCACCGTAAAAGTGTAGGCCTGCAGGGCAAGGAACCACCGGGTCACCCAGCTATTCCGTTCCTTGTTCAAGTGCATCCACTTGAGAGGGGCATGGTCAGTGATCAGCCTGAACTTTCGGCCCACCAGGTAATATTTGAGGGCCTCTAGAGCCCACTTAATGGCGAGGCACTCTTTTTCTACGACTGCATACCTTTGCTCGTGTTTATTCAGCTTCCTGCTGCGATAGAGGACTGGGTGTTCCACTCCGTCCCTCACTTGTGAGAGTACGGCCCCGATACCGGTATCAGAGGCATCCATTTGTACCACAAACTCACTGCGGAAGTCCGGAGTCACCAGTACGGGCTGAGAGCAAAGTGCCCGTTTTAGGCTATGGAAGGCTTCTTCAGCCGCTAAACTCCATTTAATCATGACGGAGTCTTTCCCTTTTGTAAGATCCGTCAGGGGGGTAGCGATGGCTGCAAAATTGGGTATGAACCGGCGATAATAGCCGGCGATCCCCAGGAAGGCTTGCACCTGCTTCTTGTTGACAGGTTGTGGCCAGTCCTGAACCGCCTGAAACTTATCAACCTGGGGTTTAACAACACCCCTCCCAATTACATACCCCAAATACCAGGCTTCTTCTAGCCCGATGTGACATTTCTTGGGGTTCGCGGTTAGACCTGTCTCCCACAGGTCGTCAATCACAGCTTGTACTTTCTGGAGATGAGTCTCCCAGTCCAAGCTGTAAATGACAATGTCATCCAAATAGGCCGAAGCGTACCACCTATGTGGCCTCAAGACTCGATCCATCAGTCTCTGGAAGGTCGCCGGTGCCCCGTGCAGTCCAAACGGCATATACACATACTGAAATAAACCTTCCGGCGTAGCAAATGCCGTCTTTTCTCTGGCAGCCTCAGCCAGAGGGATCTGCCAATACCCCTTTGTTAGATCTAGGGTCGTAATATACCGGGCTTTTCCTAACCGATCTATTAACTCGTCGACCCGGGGCATAGGATAGGCATCAAATTTTGAGACCGCATTCAGTTTCCTGAAGTCATTGCAGAACCGGATGGTGCCGTCCGGTTTAGGAATTAGCACAATCGGGCTGGACCACGCACTGTGCGATTCCTCAATGACTCCTAACTCTAACATTGCCTTCACTTCTCGGGAAACGGCTTCACGGCGCGCTTCCGGGATTCGGTAGGGCTTTACGTGAACTGTGACACCAGGTTCCGTTACGATGTCATGTTTCATTAGCATAGTCTGCCCGGGTTTTTCTGAGAAAAACTTTTGGTTGTGAAGTAGAAACTGCCTGACCTCGGTCTTTTGCCGCTCCGAGAGAGTCTCTGCAACCCGTACCTCCAGTACGGTATGCGAGCAGACAGGACGGGCCAGCTCCGCTGACAAGGCAGACCGATCCTTCCAGGGCTTTATCAGATTTACATGATAAATCTGTTCAGGTTTCCGTTTACCTGCCTGGTATACTTTGTAGTTTACTTCACCAACTCTTTCCTTGATCTCAAAGGGGCCCTGCCACTTTGCCAGGAACTTACTGTCCACTGTCCATCTTGGCACCCCTATCATAGATTCTTTTTTGGGCTCCTTGAGCCTGTATCATGTGTTCTTTGACGATAGGCATAACAGCCGCAATACGGTCCTGCATTTGTGTGACGTGATCTATCAATGTTTTAAACGGAGTGACCTGACCCTCCCAGGTTTCTTTTGCAACGTCTAACAGTCCGCGAGGACGTCGGGCGTACAATAACTCGAAAGGCGAGAATCCCGTGGAAGACTGGGGTACTTCCCTGATGGAAAAAAGCAAATACGGAAGTAAATAGTCCCAGTTCTTCCCATCCTTGTCTATCACCTTTCTCAGCATCTGCTTCAGAGTTTTATTGAACCGTTCAACCAACCCGTCTGTTTGAGGGTGATACACGGATGGGCGTAACGGTTCGATTTGTAACAATCGGCAGAGCTCCTTCATTATCCTGGACATAAAGGGGGTCCCCTGGTCGGTGAGTATCTGTTTTGGTATACCGACCCGACTAAACACATGCACCAGTTCCTTGGCAATCGTCTTGGTGGCCGTGTTACGCAAAGGGATGGCCTCCGGGTAACGGGTGGCATAATCCAAGATGACCAGGATATGTTGGTGTCCACGTGCAGACCGTGGAAGGGGCCCAACTAAATCCATCCCAATCCTCTCAAACGGGACTTCAATAATAGGTAGGGGTACCAAAGGGCTACAGAACCGGGGCTTAGGTGCAGAGGCTTGGCAGTCAGGACAAGACTCACAATATACACGAATATCGTGATGCATGCCTGGCCAAACAAAACAGTGTAATATCCTTTCGGTGGTTTTCTGGACTCCCAGGTGACCTCCCATCACATGTCCGTGGGCCAGGTCCAACACCTGCCGCCGGTAGGGTTTTGGCACGACTAATAGTTGCACCGTATCTTCCCCCTTTTTCTCTACCTGATAGAGTAAATCATTCTCCAGAACCATGTAAGGATATGCCAGCCTAGAGCCAGGTTCTACGGGTACCCCATTTATCACTTTTACATTTGTCCTAGCCTGAGAAAGGGTAGGATCCTTTATTTGCTCGCTTTGGAAGTCATCTTTCTGAACTTCTAAATCCGGCAAACGGGGAGGTGGACGGCTGTCGGCCTCATCCTCTTCCCCGGTCTCCTCCGTATCACCCGCCATGACTGAAAACGGGAACGGCAGGTAATTTCCCGCAGACTCTTCCCCAGAGTCTTCCGGGGAGACCTCTTCCAGGGGTTCGGGACCCCCACGCGCCCTGGGAGAAGAATCATGTACACTATTACCCTGGGGTATCAACTGATTCTCCCACAATTGCCAGAAGTGGGGAAAATCCCAGCCCAGGATAACATCATGCAATAACGCCGGGACGAGTCCCACTTTATGTTGCACAGACCCATAGGAAGTTGTAATGCATATGACCGTGGCGAGGTACGAACAGGTGTCTCCATGCACACACGTTACAGAAAATTTGTCTGATGGTCCAGTCGGGGCTGACACCAGACTGGCCTTCACCAGAGTCACCACACTTCCCGAGTCTAACAATGCCACCACATTTTTGCCATCAACAGTTAAATCACACAAGTGTTTTTCCACATCCTTTTGACTGGCATTCACACTCACTACCCGTGCAACCATAGACATGCGGTTTTTAGAGTCTGTGACGTCGCACTGCATGGGTTCAGTAGTGACCGGACAGTTCACAGCAATATGTCCCATCTCTTGGCAGCGGAAACACCTAACGGGCCCCTTGCTTAGACCATAGTTCGTTACTCTCGGCCTCGCAGTGCGGGCAGTCCCGTTTTCCTCCCCCACTGTCTTAGGGATTTTTCCATCTCCCCTACTCCCTGGAACAGTCTTACCGGTTCCACGTGGAGATGATGAAGAACGAGGTGGGGTAGCGTCGTCTCGGAGTCCTTCCGCCACGGAGTAACGTTCAACCAGATCCACCAGTTGATCTGCCGTCGTAGGATTTCCATGGCTTACCCACTTCCTCAGGGCTGGCGGTAGAGCTCTCAGGTACTTGTCCATGACAACTCTCTGGATTATCTCTGGCGCTGTCAGCACCTCGGGTTGTAGCCACTTCTTCGTCACGTGGATCAGGTCGAACATCAGTGACCGCGGTGGTCTATCCAGCTGATAAGTCCATTGATGCACTCTCTGTGCACGGACAGCGGTCGTCACTCCCAGCCGGGCCAAGATCTCGGCTTTCAATTTGTCAAAGTCCTGCGCGGCTTCAGGCTCTAAGTCATAATAAGCCTTTTGGGCCTCACCGGAAAGAAACGGGGCAATCAGGCCGGCCCATCGTGCCTTCGGCCATTTTTCTCGCACCGCCGTCCGTTCAAACGTGGTCAGGTATGCCTCGACGTCATCTCCGGTCGGCATCTTCTGCCAGTACCGACTCACGTGAATCACTCTCGACTCGGCTTCCAGGTTAAGCTCAGGTAAGCTTGCCAAGCGCTGCGCCACCTGCTGGAGAAGCGAACGATCGGTAACTGTCATGTCCACCAAATCCTTCAGCTGGGCCATCATCACCCGATTAGCTTCTTGCTGGACGGCGGTGGACTGTACCAGCTCTTTCACCACGTCCTCCATGCTCATGCTTGCAACATGATGCCCGCATTCTCCACCACAATGTGATAAAACACTCTGGGATCGCCTTTGCTGGGGTCAAAGGTCACGTGCATTCAGCATGAAACTCAGGCGCAGAGCTGGGATTCGTGTATAACTGACCCTGGGTCAGGTTTATTAACGGTGAAAGCAATGCAAAAGGAAATAAAACATAAAACAAATCCTTGCCTGTCCGGCACTAACTAAACAATGGACAACCTAACTACCAACTGGCGGGCTTCTCCCGTCCAGCCAAACCACAGTTGCAGTGGGAACTGCTTCCACTCACATGTGTCTCTCACACAGACAGGCTCTCTGTGTTCCCAGGCTGAGACACTCACACAACCACCTTGCATCCTTTTATATCCACCTCCCATTATTCATTAGCAAGCAGGTGCGATACTGACCAGACTAGGCCACATAGGAAAGGAATCTGGGCGAGATATACCTGCCCTCATCCACTATTCCCACATGATTCTCACAGTAGGGAAAGTTCTTTTTTTATAACTGTGAGATTGATATAAAACTATGAAAAGATGGTGGATGTGGATAGAGGGGAAAACAAAGCTACACATGAATGCGGCATCAGACTACACACAGGGTTTGTTTGTAGTCTGTCACCATGGAGATAAATTGCTCTGCATGGCAGCTGCATACACACAAGAGTAGGGTATTTTTAAAGGCTTTTTGCAAAGTTGCCTGCTTTGTTAGTGCAGATATAGTGAAAGCTAAAGTATAAAAAAAGTCATCTCAGCAATCAACAAGGTTCAAAGACGTCTCATAATATTATAGCATACATAGCTTCTTCCCCACATACAGTATATACTGTATCCATATACACAACTTCTAAATGACAAATATAATAACTATGCATTAGACCAGAACTAATGACTGAAGAATGACCATGCCTCTACACTTCGGCTGCCATTGTAGATGCCTAATATATAAAATGTGTCGTTCAGTCACTCATTCCCTGTGGTTTCATCAACTACAAAGGATTCTGAAGAAGTCCTAATTATTTCCTTGATTGAAATGGTTGTAACAATTCTTAAGCTTACAAATTAGAAGACATTGTTCTCCAGCTGAGATGTTCCCTTCCTTGAACGTCTGCTAGAGAGGTCATGGAGAGGCGAATCGCGTGTGCCTGTTTGCTAAGGGAAGAAGCGACTTATGCAGATTGTATGTGTTTGTTTAATATGCTTGAGGCTAATATTCTCAAGGTGTAACCGGTTTCACCAATTGCAGCCAAATAAATAAAAAATAAGAAGCAAACCCAGATGTTAGTGTCAAGAGTGACCTCGACACCTATCAGCCTTGGACGTGCTTTTTCAGTCATAGGACTATCACTTTATCCTGCTTTTGGGTTTGTTCCTTAAAGTATAACGGCCAAAGGACTTGTTGTAATACTGAGTCTTTGCACACATTGTGCGGCAAACTGTGATGACCCTCTGAAAACACATGACAATGCTTTTAGTGAAACTGTCTATTGCCGAGTATTTTTACCACCACAGTCCTTGACTGATTCTAACACCAAATGATTCTTCTGGGGACTTGTTGGACCTATCCTCAGTCTCCACAAAGGTGGGCCCAGTATAATACACCCAAAAGGTGGGTGCTGGGTATTAACTAGAGATGGGCTTAACTATTCGTGGGACTCCAGTCCATTGACTAGGTTGGTAGCCTCTGGCCGCTGAACGTGAGGCTCGCAAATCTCTTACCCATCAGATCCACAGCGCGGCTCTTGATTAACCAGGCTGGCATGAATTAATCTATGCATCAAGTAGCAATTATGACTATTCAAAAGCCGCGCCAGATTAGTAGTCTTGGGAATCTTTCCACCTATCTCTAGGCTATTAACCAAACAACAATGACTCATTCTGGATATGTAAAGTGTATCTTCAGAAAGGAGGACTTGAACAATAGTAAAAAATTATAAAAAAAAAAAATGTAGCTACTCTTTAATACATTTCATGTGCTGATGAACAACACAGTTTGTATGTTTATTACACTGCCTTGAGGCTGAGGTCAACATCTCATGACTACACCTGTCTGGAGAAAGTTGGCAAAGAACCACCAGGGAGCATGAACTGTCATGGCCTTCCCTTCCATCACTCTCCTCTTTTTCTCCACTTCCCAACAGAACACTGCACCCTCTGAAACCTTAGGTTCCTGGTTCTACATACTTATAGTCCTTCTAAGTCTTCTTCCTGTGGAAACCACCAGCTCCTTTCTTGTGTTCACCAGTTCAGTCTACACCCTTAATGACAAATAAAAGCTGAAAAAAAATTACTAGATGCCTCCATTGAAGTCAATATTAGAAAACATGAGGGGGGTGTCGGGGTTGACACCTAGTACCCCCACTGATCAGCTGTTATTGGAGGCAGATATGTAGTACCCTGCAGCGGCCACTATCAGAAGACAGCCAGCTCCACGAGTGAGTACTTCCAACCGGGTGGCCACCACCAAATCTAAAACAGCTGAATGCGAGGGTGCCGGGTGTCAGACCCCGACTGATCAGTCATTGATGACCTATCCTAAGCATAGCTCATCAATGCTAACGTAGTGGGCAATCTCTTTAAGCATAACTATTTCTTGTGCTATGCAAAGTAAGATTTCTCATGTCATCTCTCCTGACCCCCATGATTACTACCCATGTCTAAAGTTCATCTAATAAAAAACAAGAACAATTCTGGTTTTTCCCCAGTTCCTTCCTGTATGACCAACCATGCAGTAAACCCTATCTGGACATATAAAACAAGGTCAAGATTTTACAATGCACACAGATTTGTTCGCCTAGTAAACATCACAATGCGCCATCAAGAATTAAATTTAATCTTACAAGGAGTTCCCCCGGCATTAAGAACTCTCTGGCTGTGAAACCATGACACTACTGAGGAGGAAGCCTGGCTGTAATCCCAGGGACACATCCCATTATTTCCTTCATTCACCAAATAGATCATTTGTGCCAAATATGCGAGTATGACAATATCATGCAGGCGATGGCTGAAAGCAGACGGGCTGAGCAGGTGGCCTGGGATCACGTACAATGTCTAATGCTACACGTATCACAAATTCCTTGATCAGTAGAATTTTTTCACAATGACTGATATGTGTAAAAGGGCATTTCTATCAGAAGCATACATACTTGTCTTCACTACCTTCTGACAAATTGCAGAAAATCACTTTAAAAATTGTGTCTGGGCGACTTTATGACAATTCTTATAGCCACAGTTATAGTTTCTTCAGATGTGAACAGCAATAGAGCAAAAAGGTTTACCCGTCCAGGCCTCCAGACAAAAGCAGTATCAGGAGATAAACGTGGAGACCTTTGGCGCAGGTTACGGGCTCACATATTTTTACCAAAATATCAGCTAATACTCCACATTTTTTAATGTGTTTTTTGCACTTTTTATTCATGGTGCAGTTGGGCCCATCTGGTCTTGTAAACTGTGGTGTCTGTTCACATGGTATGCATTTTGATAGCGCTGGGCAGCCCGCCTGAGCTAATAGAAGGGTGCCACTACTAGGCTGGCCTGGATGCTGTGCATGGCCATCGTGTGAACAGCGCCGCATACAAGTTTTTTATTGTGCATTAACATACCAGGCAGCCGCCCCCTCCATGTATTGGTAGGCTGTGAGCGGTTGTTTCATCGGTATTCTTGCACCTGTGTTGCCATCTTAATTATATGGGTCCACTGCATCCTGATAGTGCATTTGTCTGGAGGCCTGGATGGGTAAACCTTTTTGCTCTTTTGCGGTTTTCTATTATTGGAGGATTTTTAAGTCCTCTTTCTGTGCTATTTCTGTTTCTTCAGATGTGATGAAATATTTTGTTTAATTTGAGTAGCTCGAGAATGGATTTTATTGGGTCTACTGGAGGAAAAAAAATTTGAGGGCCCACCCTCAATCTATACAAGATATGTGCATGCTAATCTTAAGACCCCCATAAACATTAGACAACCCTGAACCCACTGGTGTCGTTGACTTGTATAGTAGCTTCTCTCCGGCTTCTCCCCTGATGGATCATATCAGGGGAGGTAAGGATTCATCATGTCCGATTTTGGACTGCCAACCCTTTTGAATGACTGGCTAAAATATTGTTCACTGGCATCTGTCTAGTTGTTCCCATTGCACACACAGAACATATCATTGATCGGGTCTAACAGGTTTCTTGAAAATCAATTCATAAGACGTACTTGATAACAAAATTAGACTGTGAACCCCAATGGGGTCAGTGATGACAATCTCTGTAAAACGCTGGATATGTTGATGCTGTATAAGCAAGCATTAAAAAATAAATAAAACCCAAAAAACAAGTTATTGAATTTCATGTAAGATCCAAATTATTTTATTGCCTGCTGGACCTCAGGGTCCTTTATATTTAAGAGGCTGTCCCATAAATAGCATTTATCACTTATGCACAGGATAGATGACAAATCTATGATCTCCATGGAGCTAACTGCTTAGAAATCCACCAATCATGAGAATGGTGACCCCATTATGTGTGGCCACCACTTATATCATGTCATGTGAATATGATGAAAAACCCTTTAAAGTAGACCTGACACTTACAGTAAATGTTTTTTTTCTCATCTGTTGTAAGTGCCGCTGTTCTCCTGAATCCGGCAATGTTTTTCTTTTGTTCCTGCGCCTCTCCGATCCTGAGATATGACCTCCTCTTCCCAGTCTTGTTTCTTAAGTGGGTGTGATCCTAAACTCTTCTCTGTGGTAGCCTTCTGCAAGACCATGCCCAGTTGGAAAAAAAGACTAGATTTATATGTAGGGAACAGGAGGCCATATCTCAGGAATGGAGAGGCGCAGGAACAAAAGAAAAACAACGCCGGATTCAGGAGAACAGCGGCATTTACACCAGGTAGAAAAAAGATATGACAAGAGACAGGTCTTTGTTAAGCTCCAGGTATCGTAACACAGTCAGGAAACATTTCTTTCACAAAGTAATAAAGTAAAAGATCTGCTGCATTTAAAGGTCTTGTTCTAAAGAACTGGACAACCCCCTCTGACTATGAGCATTAACAAATGATAGATGGAAGTCTCTGCTTGGTACCACCTGTGTATGAGAAAGAGAGGCGAATGATTGGTAAAACTCTGGTCACCTATTTCTTTGAATGGTCACCATGTTACACTCAATTTCTTTTACCCACTGTATGGGACATACATTATGTATCTGCCTACACTTGCAGAAATAAATGCAGGGTACTCAACATAAAATAGGGACAGTTAATCAGATTCAAGCAGTGTATCCTTTACTGCGCTTCTTGCTGTAGATTTGATAAATCTGTTTTATCTGCTGCTGCTCAGCTAGTCTTCTCGATGATGAGCTCTGTATAACCACACCTTTCCGTTAATTGTCAGCTTTCTGCCTATACTGTGCTTTAATGGTAAGCTGGAAATCAATGGTAGAAGGTGGGGATAACCAGAGCTTCTGAATATGGGGGACCACAAAGCAGGAGCTCTTTCTTGAAAGGACTAATAGAGCAGCAGCAGCAGATTAAAATAGTGTGTTATCAAAACTCCAGCAAGAAGCTAAGTAAATGACACAATACTAGAACCAGGGTTTCTACTGCTATATTATGCTACAGAATGCCCCTGCTGACAGATTCTATTTAACATGGTTGTCTGATCTAATAATATTGATGACCTCTCCTTAGGACAAGTCATCTATTTCAGATCATTGAGGGTGCAACACTCGGCATCCCTGCTGATCTACTGTTATTAGCTCTGCCAAGAAAAAACACTCAGCTCCTATTTAAAGAAGACTGATCACCATGTCAAAGGTGCAGAGTGCCTGCTCATATTTTATTCCCACTGTTCCCCTGATTATTCTTTTTTTTTTAATCTGTCATACGGTTCCAAAGATCTGGGCATTTGTATGTTGTACTAATTTTTCTGGTCCTTAGGGGCAGTGCTCACAAAGTTCTAATGCAGAGCAGCCTAAAGACACATCCCTGAGGAACTCTTTATGCCACACCCCTTTAAAGTGGTAAAGACCATACCAATTAGCACTAAATAAGGCCAATATCTCTCGCTATATGGTGGATTGTAACAATACAGAAAAGCTACACATGCAGAGGAGCAGCAGATTTAAAATAAGAGCAAGACTGGACACCTTTGACTGGGTGATAGTTCCTCTTTAAGGCTAGGTTCACATTGCGTTAATTAAGTCCGCCCAACGCATAGCATTGGCGGACTGCGTTAACGCTACTCCATGCCGCGATCACGTTAAGCGATCCCACTAGCATAGATGCTCCATCTGCCCTAGCAGTGACGGATCCTCGGACGCTGCAGACTGCGTCCGAGGGTCCGTCACAGAATGACGGCACATCGCTAACGCATGCCGATTATGACATGCCGATTAATGCCGCTATGTAACGGATGCGTTAAAAGCGCCCCTTTAACGCAATGTGAACCCAGCCTAAGAGCTGATTGTGGGGGTGTCAGGAAACGGACTGATATTGATCACCTACCTGAAGGACACTCCATTTAACAGCTGTTCATTTAAATATTTCCATAACATTTCATTCTTCGAGCTGCTTTGTCACCATTGTCCCCAACCCACCTCTCGTTATCCTCGCAGAAGTAAGGGTGTGACCTGATATTTCCTGCATATATGACCTGTCACCTTGACTTTAACTCAATCATCTAGAGGCCATTCCTGTCCATTAGCTTCTGCACCTGGAATATTAGCAGAAAAC
Organism: Dendrobates tinctorius; assembly: GCF_039654945.1. Lineage (NCBI taxonomy): Eukaryota > Metazoa > Chordata > Amphibia > Anura > Dendrobatidae > Dendrobates > Dendrobates tinctorius. Next base: position 46,021,739 of record NW_027361754.1, read on the forward strand.
CAAAGTATCATTGTTCTTTCATTACCTGAAACCTCTGGGAAAAAGGCAAAATTCTGAATTGGATTTTTTTCCCCTCTTGTCTTTTTTTATAAGCCCTATTGTTTTTGCTGGGAGTTTACAGGATGAGGTGTGACTATCTGCAGATACAATTACAGTCTTGTCTGCGTGTGTGCTCTCCAGGTTAACATATCCCAGATGTGCTGGGTGTCTCATTGCTTGCTATGTAAAGAGAGAGATGCAGCCAAGGCATCAGTGGGAGCAGCACAACAGCTTGTCAGACTTAGACACAAAGCTCCATGCTTATTTATTTTCTGTGCAGGCAGCACTCCCTGTGGGAAAGAGAGGAAAAGCAGCTGGTGGAGGCCAGGAGGTATTTCATCTCCTCTCTTGGTCATTGACGAGCATCGTTAACCATTTCTTGACAACACCATAGGGTTTAAACCCCTAGAGATGGAAGCATGAGCGAAATATATTTTATTTTTTATCTAGTTTTTGCAAATGCAAAGGAAGGCAATATATTATCAAGAGTTTTATTTAAAGGAATAGGCACCTGCGGTACAGAGCAGGTTCAGAGTGTCACCCCGGCTCCATAAAAATGTTCCTGATTTCTACAATACACATACGGATTGGTGCATATCGAAAAAAAAGTGGCACAAGCATGGATGTTCGGCACTGAACCACCACCAGTTCAATAATCCCATAGCAGTCATGTATCCTGTACCACCACAATACGCCACTAGACAGACTTAGCTAGAAGGTAGGAGAAAGAAGAGCAATAGGATCTTATCTGCTTCCCGTTAAAACTTAATAAAATATAAAAGTTATGCTAACCTGATTAAGTTGTGATCACAAAACAATTTTAGAGCATGTGTAACAAGGTGGCACAAGGTGGTAGTGGCAGGCGAGTCCACTTAAAGCAACAGTCCACAAACATCCCGGCCCCTTGCACATGAAACACAAACCAGTCAGATGCAACCCCAGGTGATTTACCTCTTCTCCACAGTCGCTACAGCAAAGGCAATCAGGATCCAGGAACACAGTTATAATCCAACAGGAAAACTATTTATTTTGGAATAAACAAGGTAGAAAAAGTAGTTGCAGCAAATGTGATAAAACTTCCTACTCTTTCCCTACTACTCTTCACCACCATATCAGCGCAGCAACAGTGACAGTCCACAATTACATTCCCCAGTACAATTTCTGGCCACTTATAGTCCTCAGCGGGGCACCATGCAGTCCTATACCCACTTCACTGCCCGTGAGTCCGGGGCAGCAGTCTCTGACCCCTCCAGGGGTCCGGCTAGTTCCCGGTCGTTGCTGAGTGACTTGCCCTGAGCAAGCATGCCCGAGCACTGACTGGAAGCAGGAGCTTCCTGTCGCCTTTTCTGGCTGCTGATCCAGCCCACACCTTAACTCTTTACTGTCCCTAAGCTAATGCAATACGCATACACAATTTAAAGGGAACTTCACACAATGATACAATGCAAACATAGCACATCACAGTAAAACATTAAGACACAGGTACTGCATAAAGTGCACAGGATCAGCACCTAGGAGAGAGGGGAAGCAATGAGGTTCTCCGCCACCTCCTTACACATGTGATCCCCAACAATTTTGGAGCACATGAACCCAGATGCTGCAGGTCCACTGGTCATAAGACCAGATATGACTGTAAGTAAAGAGATTGAGGACATTCTGCGCTGCTGGTGGATGGAATAGCAATTCCAGGTACACACCGGAAGGGTATGCGGCTTTTTATATGTCACCTTTGGAAGTTAACATACTTCTTCAGAAAAAAAATCCATGTTTTTTTGTCCTGAAATGCATCAACAAATAAAAAGCCGCATACCCTTCTGGTGTGTACCTGGAATTGCTATTTCACCCCACAGCAGTGCAGAACATCCTCCATCTCCATAATTACATTCACTAGGCAGATATGGTCTATCGTTGGTTCTAAGATGTATAGTGGAAAAAATACATTGGTCAGCTCTTGAGGACCAAGTCAGGTCACCATTGGTTATCCAAAGTCTATGGATCATAGAATTGGGCTATGCACGCCTGGAGAGAGGGTATGTAGGCCATTTCTATGACACATACACTCTTGCTGTAATGACAATCCTTAGATTAGCTAGATTTGGGTGATTTATCTGCAGACAGTTTTGCTGTCATTATACCGGTAATGGGAGGTATAATGGCGGTGGAGCATGAGCTGTATGTAACTGCTCGCAGGGGTTACTGATGTGGTTCGTGACCCTCTATCAGAGCTGAATGTGGCTCTCAAGGTAAGGCCGGGATCACACATGCGAGGAATACGGACGAGTATCGCATGTTAATACTTGGTACTGACGCCGGCACTCAGGAGCGGAGCATGTGGCTCCATGCATTGCTATGCGGCCGCACGCTCCGATCCGAATGCTGGCGGCAGTGCTGGGTATTAACATTCGAGACTCATCTGTATTCCTCACATGCGTGATCCCGGCCTAAGGTTGAGGACCATTGCTCTAGATCATTGGTGACCTAACTTGGTCCTCAGGTTTAGCAAGCCCTTTGTGTTCCATGTTATCTCTGTTCATTCTTGTGTGTGTAGGTTTCTACTGTGTGAAAAAAAAAGGTTTCTAGGTAAATGTTTCACACAAAAATACATTATTTTCTTCTTCAGCGGCTCTGCTTTTGCGCCTTCACACCCATCAAACATTTTATCAAGTTCAATGATTCGTGACACGCTCCCTGAGATGAAAGCACCGGCAGAGACAATGAGCCTGTATTTACCGAGGTTTATGATGGCTTCAATTAGAGCGGAGCGCTTCCCTTATTAACACAAGAATAATCCGTGTGTAATTTAGAAAGAAATTGCCATCTCAAGGTGATGGGTGTGATCGGTACACATTTTTAGTAGCAGGGTGAAGACTTTTGTGTGCGTCTAAATAATGGCTCATGTTAGAAAAGTGCTGTCAATATGTCAACATATAAATTATCTTTGGTCATCATCTCCCTTCAGGCGAAATCCCTACATATTGTAATAGGACCTGGTACCTGAGACATTAGCAAAAGAATGGGAAAGTTAGAAAGCAGTGATGAGCGAACGTGCGTGGATAAGGTGTTATATGAGCATGCTCGTGAGCTGACCGAGTAACTTTGGCGTGCTCGAAAAATATGTTTGAGTCCCCGTGGCTCCATGTTTCATGGCTGTTCGACAGCGGCAACACATGCAGGGATTTCCTGTTTGTTATGCAGTCCCTGCATGTGTTGTGGCTGTCGAACAGCCAGGAGACATGGAGCCGCTGAGACTCAACCATATTATTCAAGCACACTGAAGACACTCAGCCAGCTCACAAGCATGCTCAGATAACACTTTATCCCAGCATGTTCGCTCATCATTATTAGAAAGTTATAGTGGGTTCATTTATGTTTCCATACACTGGATATGATCTACTACTTCATGCAGATCTTTTCCACCTTTTCTGATTTTGGTATTAGACTATGTTCACACGTGACATTTTTGCAGTTTTTTTCTGCAGCCAAAAAACATTCAATCTTCTTGCTGTAAAAACGCTGCATAAAATAACTCAGAACATAGCTCCATTTATTGCTGTGGTTTTTTTCTGCTGCATTTTTCAGGCTGATTACATATCTGATTTGTCTACATTACATGTTAATAAAGTTTTATTCACCAAAATGCAGAACCCCCCCCCCCCCACACACACACACACAAAATGTACCCTGTGTTTTTGCAGCATTTTAGCACTTTCTCATTGATTTCCATCAATGAAAGAAAACACTGCAAAAAACTCTGAAATTCTGAAGATTTTCAAAAATGCTCAAGTTCTCTCAGTCAGGAAAAAAAAAAGCTGTGTCTGCATGAGATTTCTGAAATCTCACAGCTTTTACTTGTACTGTAAACAGCAGCTTCTTTTCTGCAAAAAAGTAGCAACAAAAGTTGATGCAAAACACTACATGTGAACATAACCTTACAATAAAACCTTATTGGGTAAGGATTTAAAAAAATGTTGTGTGAACATAGCCTTGGGCCTTGAAGAGCCTTTAAAAATTTTTTGAAGCTGAACTGAAACTCTCCAAATCCTCTTCAAAAACGCAAATCCTCGAAATCAGGAAGTTTACGCTTAGTTTCTGCTCCAAAAACAAAGCAAAAAGACAAAGTGTGAACATGCTCTTAGGCCACATTCAGACATTCAGTATTTGGTCAGTATTTTACCTCAGTATTTGTAAGCCCAATCCAGGAGTGGGACAATCAGAGGAAAAGTGTAATAGAAACCCGTCACCACTTCTCACCCACTCCTGGTTTTGGTTTACAAATACTGAGGTAAAATACTCAAATACTGAACATCTGCACGTGGCCTTAGAAGTGGATCCTCTTCAAAATTTCTGCTTAAAAACTGTTTAAAAAAACTATTAGAAAACTCTTCCTGTTCATTTCTATGGGAAATCCACTTTGCTTTTATATAAGTTTTTATTTTCCTGACAAGATTTTGAAAAACACATGGTGGAAAAAAAACGTACATCACTTCTAAGGGAATCCTCATAGAATCTGCTACAAACTCTCCAATCAAAAAGCTTAAATAAAAAATTCAGAAAAAAACAATTCCAAGAATACGCAGTATCGCTTCTTGAAATTACCTATTTATTTTTTTTATTAAGATTGTAAGTTGTCTTACGGTAATAGACAAGATATCATGAAGATAAAATACATCATTTTTTTCCGCTATTTGTAAAAACAAAAAAGGTAGATAAAAATGCGTTCAAAACTCTTTAAACCTTCTTCAATACCACTTCAGGAAAGGAAAAACATTTCTAAAAACTCCCAAAAAAAGGGGGAGTTTCTGTTGGAATATGTTTGATGCAACAACAACACCATTCCTGTCTATGACACTGGTATTGGTGAATTCATCCGGGGATACCAAAATGCCCCAACCACCCAGACCAAACCCTCAAATAAAACAGACTGAACACAAATTTATCTTTGGAATAATTTTGGCCACAGCAGCCTTTTATTTATTTAAATAACAACATAATAACAGAAATCTCAATAAATAACATTTCCTTTAAACTAGAGGGGAGGAGTCCTTGAAGCTCCGAAAATCTGGTGAATACCACAAATGAAGTGAACAACCACCAAATTGTATTTCCTCCCAGCCATTACCCCACTGGCTCGGGAGCACCATAATCACAAGTATACCAGTGTTCACTCAACCCATCCTGGGGGATTCGACCACTTAGCCAACTTCCCCCATCCCACTTCACCAGATCCAAAATAGATTTGATTCCGAATGTAGGAAACCATAAAGCCTATGGATCCCCGTACCAATTTTTAAACCAACTCCAAGGACTCCCCCCAACCACCACAACACGGGCCTTTGAACGCCTCAAAGGCCCGAGACCCCACCACAACGAAAAGCCATGGCCCTTTCAATGCCTTCCTGTAAACCAAGAGCCCAAATATCACTACCCTCTCCATTCAGATGCACACTATCGGCCAACCAATACTCATCCACCCCTTTCTCCAAATCAAAATGTCTGACCACCAGACCTCCATTCCTAACAACAAATGCAGAAACCATTCTGTTGACTTTAATCCTAGCCTTGTTAAGTTTTTCCACGGACCTAGCATAACGCCAACTTTTCCGTGGCACAATCTCCGACCAAACAATGGTCATCCCAGGATAAGACACCCACAACCGTAATAGATCATGTTTTACATCCCTTACCAATTCCCTAAAAGGCCTGGCCCCCAAGTCATTCCCACCCACATGAAGAACCAAGATGTCAGGAGCCTTATCCAACTGAGCGCTGTTGTGGAACTCACGCAGCACTCTGCACCAAGTCATCCCCCGAAAACCAAGCCACTTGACGACTGCCATGCTCCTGGGCAAACCGAGCTGCCTGCCTTACTTCCTCACATTAGCCCACAGCGCTTCCCAATGGACGTAAGAGTGGCCGAATATCCAAACAAGCAAGGGGGTAGAACCTATAATCAGAAAAGAAAACAGACAACCACATCAAAATGCAATCAAAGTGTAATAAACCAAACTTTACCGGCCCGCGTTGTGACCCGCCTCCTCGGGCCGAACATAAGCACGAAAACACCTCGACCGCCATTTGCCAATACGCTGAACCGCTTCAACTCCCAGCCCACCTACCGCTGCCTCAGTTGCTACCCCAATACGAAAGGAATGACCAGCAAAACGCGATTCATCCAAACCCAACTCTTGCAAAGCCTGCCTGAAAATGGCAGTAAACTGGTACCTGGACAAATAGGAACCATCGTTGTGACAAAGCAATGGACCCTCCGAGCTGGGCTGAAAGAACGAAAACACAATAAACAGGCCACCGAACTCATAAACGAATCCTGAACCGGACCCAAATGCACCAACGTGCCCCTGCTTTCTTGATCCGTTTTAGACCTCCGTAACCAAAATTCCACCCCACGCTCAGTGTGAACCACGTTCTTGGCCAAGAGACTCCCACACAAGAATTTACTAGGTGCAACCAATTCCCCCACCCTAAGCACCCCAAAAAATGCCAATGAAAAAGCCAACCTAAAAAGACATACCTCAAAGAAAGAATTACAACAATCAACCAAAACCTCCCCCAACCTCTCCAACAGGCCAAACGTGACCGGGCGCCTCGTATCACCCCCGCTCCTATTTCTGCGAAAACCCTTAACTGCCTGTTTAACTAAAAATAATTTTGTAAAATCCTGTTGGCTCCGCAATCTAAAACCAAAAGCAAGGGCGGCCATCATTCGCGAGACTTTCGCCGAAGACCAACCCACCAAGGACCCATGTCCGAACCATGAAAGCAAAGTGCCCACTTGATGTTCAGGTGGCACCGTACCAGCATTGCCCCCCAGCAAACCCTCCCAAGAGTCCCAAACCGCTTGATACATAGCCCAAGTCTTGGGGTCTAGCGAAGACCTAATTAAGGAATCAGCGGCACGGATACCACACTCCAGAGTGCTTCTGGGCATTCCAAACCCTTGGATTCCACCTTGGGTGCCAATACACGAAAATGTTCCCACTGTGAACGAGAGAGAGTCAGCTATCTCATTCTTAATCCCAGGAACATGAATCGCTGTTACCTGAGAGTTTACAGACAAACAGGACAAAATCAACTGGCGAAGCACCTGTACCACCTGAGGCGAGGATGCCGAAATGCTGTTACTGGCACACACAGACCCAGTAATTCCTTTCAGGGGGTTATTTGCTGCAGTGATCTTTAACCACAGGCCTATATCCTTCTGATCCCACCGGATTGCCGGCCTTATTGCTTTGCGTTGCCAAAACTGCTCATTGTAACGGAGCCAAGCCTAAACGCCATAACACCTATGAGCTTCCCCGATGGAATCCATGTAGCAGAAAAGGGAGGTACAACACTCTGGCGTCCTTTCCCCAATAACGCTCGCCAGTATTGCAAAAGCCTGCAACAAGTTAACAAACGTTTGAGGGATCAGGCACCACCTGCGCTTCTCCTCGTCGTCCCTCTTACTTTCATCCTTTTTTCCCTTATCTAGATTGAATTTCTCCAAAGGAAGCAAGGAAAAGATTTCTACATACTCATCCTTCCATATCTTTTCCCAATGGACCCTCAAAACAAACATACACCTCCCCATGAGCCCGATCGTCCAAATGGATCCGGCACTCTCTCCTTTTCCGTCTGTACGGACACGGACACCGGTGTCGGAAGGCTAGCCGGACCCACCTCTGACCTGTGCGCACCAAACGCCCCCCGGATAAAGGTGCCATCCATGCTGCCAAATGCCCCGGCGCTGCTCCCCCCTTTCCAACCGCCCCAGGAAATCCAGCACACTTGACAAAAGTTCGCCCTCTGACGCATTCACATCAGGCCCAGAATCACTCAAACCCCTGCCCCCTGTCCCTGTACCCTGACTTACAGCTGGGATAGGGGATACCTGAAACTGTTGAGAAGCACAAAACATGGACCCATACTCACCGGGCTGCAAGGGGGCTGTGACCCCTCCAGCCAGAAGAACGGACTCCTGACGACCCTCTGTCCCGGCATCCGTGGGACCCGAACCAGGCGACAGCACCCCAACATTTGCGATGTCCCCGTGCGAGTGGACGAAATGAGTAGGGGAAGTCCCTGCAAGCTGCACTGGACCAACAGGCAGAGTCTGTGCTGAGCCAACCGCAGCACTCAGCCCGGTGTCCGCGGCTGCCTGCGCTCCAGCCTCCTGCACCCTTCTTGTCCCCCTTGAAGCGGGAAGGCCGCCCGCTGACGCAGAACCAAGGGGTAAGACCACCCCGTCAGACTGCGATGTCCCTGCTGTAGCTGTGCGTCCCCGGCTCCCTCTTGATGCCACCAGTGTCGCAGCAGACACTGGAGTGACGCAGCGGCATCCCCTGCTGATGTCAGGGGTCCCATGATGTACAGCGCGTGTAGGCTCCGTCCCCCGGCTGCCGCGCACCGCAGGCCTAACCACCGTCGACGCTAGACCCGACCCGGCTATCGGATTCCTCCCAGGCTGGAGCCGGCTGGTGCAGGGAGTAACCAGCGCCCAGCCTGGAGGGTCCCTGGAGGGGCTCCTGCGCTTCCGCCGTGTCTGTGGGGTGACGTCGGGTGACAGCCTCTCTGGACCTGACGTCCTTAAAATGGCCGCGATCTGTTCCTCCAGCCATCCCTGAGGCTGCGATGTGGCAGCAGCCCTCAGATCCTCCAGAAGCCGGTCCACCTCAGCCATCAGGATATGGAGGGACCGATTTCTTCCAAGGAGAGCGGAAACTGGTAAGTCCCACCCCCCAACACCAGCTTAAAAACGGCCCCCACAGCACCCACCCTACACAATATCCCCTATCATCACCCCCCATTGTCATGCCGGCCTCCGCCCATGCCTGGCTGGTGGGGAGGACCCGGCTCTTGCTCCGGCCTTCACTTGAGTGTTCAGTTGCTATATTTGTATGTTGTTTTTAAAGTTAGAATAAAAAAAATTCCCAGAGGCTCACACAGGGAGAGCATGTGACTGTATTTCCTGTGTCTGTGTATGAGAGAAGCAGCCTGCTGTAGATGCTACACAGAGAGAGACACACACAAATGATTTATTCCTGATCTATTAGGCTATGTGCACACGCTGCGGATTGGTCTGCGGATTTTTCCGCGTGGATTTTACAAAATCCGCAGGTAAATCCGCAGGTCAAAAGACCTGCGGTTTATCTGCAGATTAGCCTGCGGGTTTGCCCTGCGGTTTATCACCTCTACAATGGAGGAGATGGCAAACCGCAGCGGAATCCACAGAAACGAATGACATGTCAATTCTTTCTGCAGATCAGAAACCGCAGCAAAAACCGCATGGAAAATTCCGCACCGTCTGCACTGCGGTTTCCATTTTCCATAGGATATAATGGTACTGTACAACGCAGCAAATTCTGCTGCAGACCCGCAGGGCCAAATCTGCTGCGGATCCGCAGCAGAATCCGCAGCGTGTGCTCATACCCTTAAGCTTATATATTATTCCTGATTGTTCCTGAATAAAGAAGCTCTGTTGTCACACGCTTGGAGAGTATCCTGAATAATCCACTGCTAACAGTTTCCTAAAGCAATTTTTGCATCAAAAACTCATTAGTTTTGTCAGCCTCAAACATTTCTGTGAGAACATAGCATTAGTCTGACAGAAATTTTGCAGAAGAGTGGATTTTATTGTAATTTAGGTCTGCAATTTAGGTTTGGGGCTTACCATCTATTTAGGCAGGTGAATTTTGGGATGAATGAATATTTACTGAAAGAAGTGGGGTATTCTGGCAAAACCAAATTTTCTTACATTCTGGTGATACGCCAACTTGTTGATCAAAATTTTCAAGAGGTCCTGGCGCATACCTCAATTTTAGCCTGTCCATTTACGCCCCATTTTCCACCCATTTATGTGTTTCTGGAGGCAAGTGCTCAGACTAGCTCCATGCACATGAAACCTTCTGCCATCACTGCTTTCCAGAAGGTTTCTACACCACTGGGGAATTTACCAGCTTGCCGAGAAGATTCCTTTTTTGCAGGTGAAAGCAGAAACTCTAACAATATAATTTCTCAGTTGTGATCAGGCTTGGCCTGGCCCACAGGAGAACAGAAGAATCCTCTGGTAAGCAGCTGTGCAAGAGTGGGCCACCACCCTCTTATATGAGCAGCACTACACACAATATACTTGAATCACTATGTACAGACAAAGGCGGTGTTAGGGCTGGCGGAATGCACCAAATAATATAAAGATGGTAATAAGGTGCGTTCACAGCCCTGGGTCCACCGTGCAGAGATGTTAACTCCCCATGTGCAGCGGTGAGATCTCGACGCCTAACATTACCCCCCTCCTAGGGCCCCCCTCCTTGGGCCTCGCTACGCTCAAATCCCGCCATGAGCTGAGGAGTCCGAATGTGCTCAATAGGCTCCCAGGTCCTATCCTCAGGTCCATGACCCTTCCTGTAAACAAGATAGAATTTTTTGCCGTGTACCACCTTACAACCGACAATGGTGTTCACCTCATAATCGTCCACGGACGAACCCGATGTCAAGGCAGGTAACTCAGAAAACCGGAACATGTGAACGGGTTTTAGGAGGGACACATGGAAGGTGTCGATGATACCCAGGGGTGGAGGAAGGGCCAAACGGTAGACGACAGGATTAACCTGTTCCAGGACCTTGAAGGAACCTATGTAGCGAGGAGCAAACTTAGTGGAATCAACTCGCAGCCTGATGTTACAGGCAGAGAGCCACACTAAGTCGCCGTGGCAAAAGTCGGAGCAGGGCGCCGGTGAGCAGGGGCAGAGGCCCTCAATCGCTCCTTAGAAGCCCGAATGGCATACTATGTGCGGTCTCCAATGTCACGGTCTCCACCGCCCAGTATACCACCCTAGAGTCAGTGGACAACACGGGCATGGGCACAGGGACATGCGGATGCTGGCCGTAATTAAGAAGTAAAAGGGTCTGCCCACTGGAATTGGCGTCGGCGCTAGTATGTTAGGGCTGGCGGAACGCATAATATAAAGATTGTAATAGGGTGCGTTCACAGCCCAGGGTCCACCGCGCAGAGATTTTAACTGCTGCTCTGTAATGGTTGACACAAAATGGCGGTATCGCACTGGACACACATGGGTTAAACGCCACTCGGTGTGTAGTTGCGACGAGCTCTGTTACTTCACAGAGCTACCGAACCGCAGAGCACAGATACCATACCTTGTTAACAGGCACAGCCAGTAGCGTAGCTACCAGGGGGCAGAGGGGGCCGTGGCTCTGGGCCCCACACTCTGAGGGGGCCACCCGGAGCTACGCTACTGTTACATTCTGCGGCAGAGCAGGGAGAATCGATCTCCCTGTTCTGCCGCCTGGCCACTATGTTCTAATCTTTTCTGTATGCACAGGACCTGTGATGAGGTCACAGGAGGAGATGAGTCAGGGGTCACATGATCAGGAGCCTCAGTGTGTGCAGGAGTCTGCTGGTTGTCATTGTGCTGGATGAGGGGAAGTTTATGTGTGGGGTCAGGAGGGGTTTACAGGGTGCATATAGCAGAGCCGTGTATGTACAACATGTACGGAGAGGAGATGTGTGTGTACAAGGTGTACGGAGCGGAGCCGCATGTGTACAAGGTGTACGGAGCCGCGTGTGTACGAGGTGTACTGAGCAGAGCCGCATGTGTATGAGGTGAACAGAGCGGAGCATTGTGTGTACCAGTTGTACAGAGTGGAACCGCATGTGTACAAGGTGTACGGAGCAGAGATGTGTGTGTGTGTACGAGGTGTACGGAGCGGAGCCGCGTCTGTACAAGGTGTACGGAGCGGAGCTGTTTGTGTACAAGGTGTACGGAGCGGAGATGTGCACGAGGTGTACAGGGCAGAGCCGTGAATGTACAAGATGTACAGAGCGGAGCCGTGTGTGTACGAGGTGTATGGAACGAAGCTGCGTGTGTACGGGGTGTACATAGCGGAGCCGTGTGTATGGGTTGTACGGAGCGGAGCCGCGTGTGTACGAAGTGTACGGAGCTGAGCCTTGTGTGTACGGAGCGGAGCCGCCTGTGTATGGAGCGGAGCCGCCTGTGTATGAGGTGTACAGAGTGGAATTGCATGTGTATGAGGTGTATGGAGCAAAGCCGTATCTGTACAAGGTTTACGGAGTGGAGCCATGTGTGTACAAGGTGTACAGAGCGTGGTCGCGTATGTACAAGGTGTACAGAGCAGAGCTGCATGTGTACAAGGTTTACGGAGTGAAGCCATGTGTGTACTGAGTGGAGCAGTGTGTATGCGATGTGTACGGAGGGGAGCCGTGTGTGTACGAGGCATAGAAAGCGGAGCCGTGTGTGTATGAGGTGTGCGGAGCCATGCGTGTACAAGGTGTATGGTGGGGAGCATTCATATCTCCCAACCGTCCCGGATCCAGCGGGACAGTCCCGATTTTGAGAGAGTCTGCCCCGGCTGGGAGCTTACTTTTCCGGCGGACCACTTTAAAATTCGCACGTGAGTGACATTCCACCGGAAATTACGTGCTAGAAGCTGACCAGAAATGAGGTAATTTCGGGAGGAGATTGTGACGGAACCATGGAGGCACTTCAGGGAATGTTTCAGATCCATCACCGTGCCCTCCTCCGACAGCGCGGACAGCGGGATCACCTTGGACTCGGGGATGTTGGCCATGTGAGCGGATCATGATATGTCCTGCACCGGGAGGCTCAGGTGGGCACTACAATGGGAGCTGGGCTGCTATAGTATCTTTATAGAATCTTTCTTTCATTCTCTCTGTTTTTTCTTTCTCTCTCTATTCTTTCTCTCTAATCTTTCTTTTTTCTCTCTCTGTTCTTTCTTTCTTTCTTTCACCTCTTCCTTTCTCTCTCTCTGTTCTTTCTTTTGCTGTTCTTTCTTTCCCCTTTCTTTCTCTCTCTAATCTTTCTTTCTCTCTCTCTGTACTTCCTTTCTCTCTCTCTTTCCCCTCTTTCTTTCTCTCTGTTCTTTCTTTCTTTCCTCTCTTTCTCTCTCTGTTCATTCTTTCTCTCTGTTCTTTCTCTATAATGCAGCCCCCTTCATATGGTATAATACGGCCCCCCCAAGAATATAATGTAGCCCCTTCAGAATATAATGCAGCCCCCCTCATAGGGTATCATGCTGCCCCCCTCATAGGGTATCATGCTGACCTCGCTTATATGGGGTATCATGCTGCCCCCCCTCATGCGGTGTATCATACTACCCCCCTCATACAGGGTATCATGCTGCCCCCCATCATACAGGGTATCATACTGCCCCCTCCTCATTCGGGGTATATCATGCTGTCCCCTCATACGGGTATCACGCTGCCGCCCCCCCCCATACGGGGTATCATAATCATGTAACCAGGACTCACTATATATAAAAAAAATTATACTCACCTCTCCTCCTCACTCCCATGCTGATTTCGGTGGTGGCTCTGCTCCAATGTTAGGATCTGCGCTGCAGTCAGACCGGCACACAGCGAGGACGTGATGAAATGACGTCATCGCACACCCGCTGTGTGTCAGAGGAAGAGGTTAATGATGGGAGAGGGAGCGTCATGTGATGCTCTCTCTTCCATTATTGCAGCGTGCACTGGGAGGACGCGCTGATGCCGCATCCCCCTTTCTTTCGGCCCCATGGGCTGGGAGCCCCTGGGGAGTTCGGTGGCCCTGGTCTGCAGGCCCTTATAGCGGGCAGTGTGAGCCGCAGCCTGTGGCAAACACTGCCCACTTAATATTCACTCCTCTCAATGCCCATGGGGGTGTGGGGAAACGTGAATATTCATTTCACTTTAGCAGCGGGAACAGGCTTTGGCTTCCTGTCACCCGCTGCTGCTGTGCTGGCACCTGGGGCCCCCATAGCAGCTGCTGGTTTGTCACTATTAGCGACACACCACTGGCTGGGGGACCATAGGCAGCTGGCCCTATATGCCAGCAGGTGTCAATGCCTGGGCCCACCAGAGAATCCTCCGGTTCTCCGGTGGCCCAGTCCGACCCTGAATGTGGGCACTGTTTTCTAAGGCACTTGCACCAGGCATTACTATATTCTAGAGGGTTGCTTTAGAATTTAGAGGTCACACAGAACCACACAATAGGTGCAGTAATAGGGACACATACGGCAGCAGCGGCTCAGTATCAGCAGGATGAGGAGTTTGTGCAGGTTGAGAATAGTCCCTTTTCGGACAGTGCTGAAAACATGAGAAGTGAAACATGTCTTTGTTGTATTCTCTGTAGCTGAGTCCTGGTTGGAGGAGTCGTCATGTCGGTCTGGGCCAGATGGAAAAGACGTGAAAAGTGATTCCATCAGAAAGAACATCAACTGTAAATCTATCTATAACTCTTCTGTAATCACTTATATGTTCTGTAGGACTGGTATTATTTACCACTGACCATATGGCGGTAATATCAATACTGGTCTTTTTATATATAGATTATTTTTGGCAACAGTGCGGTCATCTGCTGAGGTTCTCTGGTTAGGGGCTCACTCAGAAGTTTCGCCCCCCTGAACCAAAACCCTAGCTACGCCTCTGGGCACAGCTGAATCAGCACTAGTGTTCGGTCTCAAGTCTCAGCTCCAAGGATGCGGGTTAAGAGCCTCTCTAGACCCACTAAGCGCATGGCGTCGCACTGGTGAACGCCACTAAAAGATGCTGGCTACTGTGGAGTGCGGACTAAGTGCACAGTGGCGTACAGGCAAAGCCACTACTTGGCGCTGATGCTAGGCCCTGACTCTGCCTCCTACCTGCACTATCAGCCTAGGCACTAACTGACAAGGCTGAAGACATGCATACCAAGGGTAGGGGTTTCATAATGAGTCAGTCACCTGAGACAATCATACGTGAATACAACACTCACTCCACATGGTCCATACTAACACATGGCCGTGCGGCCATTCTATCCTTTTAAAACCGCAGCCTTCCGGGACCTTGCTGATGGTCCAATCCGAGCTGCTTGAGGACCTGAGCATGTGACCTTCGACCAGCAATGAGCGGACGTCTCACAGGCATGCTCAGGTGGAGAAAAGCAAGACTTAGTCCCAGGAGCGTCTGCACGATGCTGACTAATGCAGGTTGCTATAGCCAAACCTGGGACAGTAGCAGCAACCAAATGCATAGCATTACCCTGAGCAAGATGCTGGGACTGACATCTCTGCTGAGCAGGATCCTCTGTGGCTGGAGAAGAATGGGAGACCACAGAGGACATGGCTCAAGATTCCCCCTGTGCAGTGGCAGGATCTTGACGCCTAACAGGCAGCATATTATTCATTTACCAATCTACCCAGCTCATTTTTATATATATTTGTGATTAAGGATAATGTCACATTTGCATGTAACTGAAAAGTGGCACCCTGGAGGTGGTTACAGAGGTGTGGTACACTCAACTTCTTCTTCTTTCCAAAGATGTTGAGGACACCAGACCTCTGATCTTACTTGGCTATTGGAACTATAAAACTTTCACACCACTAATCTAATCTAATTAAGGATTCTGTCTCTGAGCTTAGTTTGCTTGCATATTTAAATGTTCATTTATTATAAAATGCCTCTCTTTTTTGGTGTTGTTTGTGGATATATTTATAATTCTTCACATACTTTGCCTGAGGAAGGGACCTTAGAAGTCCTGAAAGCTTGCTTTGTGACATCATTTATTTTATTTTTGTTAGCCATTAAAAGGTATCATAACTACAAGATCATCTTGTTTTTCACACTGAGAGCATTATTAAATATCTGTTTTTGTTGGGTGCACATTTGGAGATTCTTCATTAGGGTCCATAAGCTTCAAGTTACGCCACTGCCGACATCCTCACCGTCAGCTCCGAACAGTGAACGGCAAAGTTCCATTCAATTTGTAGCACCCATTCCTAAAAATGCAGCTCAGCTGATCGGTGTGGGTTGATGGGACTCCCAATCTTCTCTTTTCCTAATGATAAGTCATCAATATCACAACCCCTCTAGGACAAACCAAAATAAATAATATATCTTAATATTGCAATTGCCCGAGCCAGAATCCAGTAGTCAAGATTTCAAGATTTGTCATGATGGACGACGCACCATTCAAAGTTGTGTAGAGTATCTCTGAGATCTTTCCATTCTGCTTCAGCGCTCATCTATCTCATACTTTTCTAATGAATAGTTTCTGCCCTGGTAAAATACCGGTCTTTCCAATAAATCTGGCCTTTTGTATTTCTTTATAAATGCATCTTATGGATTTTATTATTTGCTTAGGTGACAAACACATTAGCTCCTTCCAGTCAGCCCGGCAGCAAGCCATCACTCACTTTTGGCCCCGTTTATGATATCGTATAAATCTTTGGCGCCAACCCCAGTGTGAACTAATAAACCATGCCTCCTATTATTACAGTCAGTGAGATGGAGGCTTTCCATTGTAGTGTAAAAACAAAGTGCGTGTGTATTAAACTTGTTCAATAGCCCATAGGCACAATCAGCGTCGCTCACAAATGAGGGATACTGTATCCTCGTTATTCATAAACACATAGATCAAATAACCACAAACAGCGCCTGCTGGTTAATATGGCCGCGGGATGGAGGGACAACAGGATCGCAGCTCGGTCCAAAAATTAACAACCTCTGCATTGTGGCAAATTTTTAGGAGCTGTGCTACGTCTAAATGCACCTAAGCTTGATAGGGAAAAAAAAAACACTTTTAAATTTAGCTAATGCAACATATAATAAATCTAAAGGACAGTTAAAGGGGAGTTCTGAACATGTCCGATTTTGTAATTATTAATCTTCACCACAAAAAATAAGTGATAATAATTCTAGAAAATCATTTCTTAGCATTCTGTGTTGTGCCGTTCCTCTTTTATTGCGCCTGGAAATTTATGAATAAATTGATAACTTGGAGTTACCAGTTAGGGGCGTGTCACCACATAGGCTCTGATTGGTCAATGTTTGATTTTGTATGGACACACCCCAACTGGTAACCTCCCCCAGCTGTCAACTTCCAGGAGGAATAACTGAGGATCAGCTCAACTCTGAGTTATAAGAAAGGATGATCCACAATCGGTATATTACAGAAAATTCAATTATTAATGAAACAGACATATCAGGAGAAATAACAGGTTCCATATTAATGTACTCTGTAGATATTGAAATTGATCACTGGAACTTCCAATATTCTTCCTTCAGCCCCAATTCTTCCACATGCAAAAACATTTGCAGTACATTGTTTATTATGGTTCAGATTTTACAAATAATGATTACTTTGTAGTGAAAAAAAACTGGCTCCATTGGGACAAAGGATTCATTATACTCCTCAGTCTTTATTATGGTACTATTTATTTCTTTGCAAATAAATATATGCAAGGCAATGAAAATGCTTCACAATATAGAAAATGCTTCAATGTAAAAATGTCTTTATATTAAGTATCTTTTTGTGTTTGCCCCTTTCTCATTTAATTTTTGTATATCATTACGTTTATGGCCAGGTTAAAGTGAATGTCCATCATTGGAAGAGAACCTGTCACTTGCTTGAAAAGCTTGAGTCATATATCTGGTAACAATCCATGAGCTCCCCTGATTCTGACACTTTTTTCCGTTTCGTGCTTAGTCGCTCCATTGCAGAGATATAGACGTCTTTGTTGCTTTTGGAGCCCAGTATGTGAGCTCTCTGCTTCCAGTCCAACTGGTCGTTTCTTCAAAGTCTTCTTTGGGGGTGTTCACTTTCCCCCTTTCATTCCAGACGCTGCCAATCACAGAAACATTGGCAGCATCTGGGAGGGAGGAGTGAAAGTGCATGCCACCAGAGATAACCCTGAAGAAATGCCCAGTTGGTCCGCAAGCAGAGATTTCACACGCTGTGCTCCAAAAGCAACAAATGTAAATATCTCTGCAATGGAGCGACACTTTGCAAAAGGGAAAAAAGCTGCAGAACCAGGAGAGCTCAGGGATTTTTACTTTATTTTTGAGAAAGTGACAATTTATTTTTTTTTTATCAGGTCCTGAACAATGTCCTGATATATCTTTCTAGGGAATCACCCAGAGGAGCTTATAAGCATCCTGCAAATGATATACTGCATGCATAGGGCTAAATAATAAAATAGTAAGCAGTACTCTTTTATTACTGAGCCTAAAGGGATTTTATTGCAGAAATTAAAGCACCCATATATGTTAGACTAGACTCAGCTGAACCTGCCAATCGATTGGATTGACCTCCCAATTTTCCCCTTACACATGATATTGGGGTACAGAACAATCTGATGGGTTGAATATCGGAAGGAGTGCACTAATAACTGTGCCTGTAATAGAGACTGTTCAAGTGGTATGCCTCTCAGTGATAGAGCATTTTTGGAGGACGGAATGACTTGTAACAGGGGCTATAATTGTATTGCCCCTCTGGCTGGGGTTATCCAAACTGAACAACACCTTTAAATTTATGGGCAAAGTGGCAGCTGAAAACTAAGCGGAATGCGACTATAGCAAGTTAATGATGAGCAATAAATATACATAAAATAAATCATTTACTGAAAAAATTGAAATGCTTCAACCAATATCCAACCTCAAAGGAAAAATAATTTTCTGCATGCACATCTCCGGTCAGTTCTGTCTGCTTCCTGTTCATGTATGAAGTTGCTAATTCCTCCTCTGCCCTCTTATAAATATTGCATAACCAGAGAACGGCTTGTCTACCTAGCAGCAGAATTGTGGAGTGAAAGCTCACGTAGGAGACAGGATTCTTGTCTCATTAGTAATGTGCTTAGGATATTCTTTGCTACTTCCAGCCCTGAAATAAAAGGTCGCCTCACCCCCTTTATGCTTACAAGGGCCCGGTTGACACATCGCCCAAAGACCTGCGTGACATTGTGATGTCATCGGCAATGTGTTCCTGCCCAATTTCCTCCTTAAAGAAGAAAAATCAATGTGATACTGACCTTAAATAACCAGACTAAGCCTACAAGGATATCACTCTTCATCTGGTTTATATGTAAACGCTCATGGCTCACACGGATTTATACTATATATTTGTCTGTAATGTCTATTTACATTTATTTTATGTTCATTTTTATCCTCATATTTTATATAATTTTTATTACCTTCCTGCAGAGACTTGCAACAAGGTGTTTGTTGCATTCACCGATTCTCAACATCATACAACCATACTGTCACGTCTCCGTCAGATTTGGGGCCTGCTGTTCCGGTCGCAGCCACTAGGAGGCGCCGGGCCGCCACTTCGCCGTCAGACTCGGGGACGGCTGTTCCTGCCTCGGCCACTGGGAGGCGCCGTGGTTCTATTACATCGCCGTCAGACTCGGGGCCTATGGTCCCAGCTTTAGCCACTAGGAGGCGCCGGTCTGTCACGTCACCGTTGGATTCGAGGCCTGCTGTTCCGGTCACGGCCACTAGGAGGCGCCAGACCGCCACTTCACTGTCAGACTCGGGGACGGCTGTTCCTGCCTCGGCCACTGGGAGGCGCCGTGGTCCGCCCGTGAGTTATGGTGGTGACAGAGAAGTGGCTCCTGCGCAGGCATCTGGTGGGTGCAGGCTCCGCCCCTCTGTCAGTCATCAGGGGGTTACTGCAACTCCATCTGGCCTGGTCCTGGGGGCGGCCCTAATGACATCACCAGTCCAGGAACCTGTGAGGGATGACCTGATCCCTCAAATACCTTGGGACTGGTCTTGCAAGCCGCCGGATATATTCTTGGTTCCCCTGTGTGTTACTTAGTGATTGATTTCTGTTTGACTCTGACCTCAGCCTGGATTTCTGACCCCTCTTTTGCCTGACGATTCTGTACTTCTGCTACTCTCCTGGTTTGTGACCTTGGCCTGGATATTCTGACTCTGCTACTTCCTAACGATTCTGTACCTCTGCTGCCCTCCTGGTTTTTGACTCTGACCTTGGCCTGAAATTGACTCTGCTATTGCCTGCCGTTTTTGTACTTCACTTTGACGACCGTCCTGCTCTGGCCGCTGCTCCTATTCAGACAGTACCTCCTGGGCTCTGTTGTAAATCCAGATCCCTGTATAGGGGTAAAGGGTATCAGTGTTTCTCGGGGTGTTGCCTGGCTGCAGCCCAGAACCGCAGACGGACGTTACATTATATCCGGCCATAAAATTAACTGCTTCTTGTGTATATACCCAACATATACAAAAGCAGTCTCCCTGAACTTTTTTTTTTCTTCTTCTGACTGAGCTGATTTTTAGCCTGAACACCTGTTGCAGTGCACAGCCTGGAAGATCTCTCTCATTTTCTTGGACAACTATGCGGCAGTCTGGAGTCTTCAGGGAGAGAGCTGCACCTCAGAGATCCATGCTCCTGGCACGTCGACCTCTGGGCAACTACTCTGGCTATGGTTGCCCAGGGGCTCAGGTATTGCCCGCAGATGCGGCTAAAGTTTTATTACCCATTTCAGTTTCATGTGGTCAGAAATCGCTGTGTTTAAACGCGTATGTGGATAGTGGCTCTGAAGGAAATTTTATGGATTCCTTGACTGCTAGGAATCTGGGTGTAACTCTACTAAAACTTAATGCCCCTATTAAAACCACGGCTATTAATGGCACGTCCATTATTCAGGAGGGGGTTAAGTTTGTTACTGCCAAGGTTGCTATGTCTGTGGGAGCTTTACACACTGAGCTGGTGTCATTTTTTGTGATGGACAATTTAACCTCTGCAGTTATTCTGGGTATGCCATGGCTACGCCAGCACAATCCTGTCATCGACTGGCACTTGGGTGACGTTGTACGCTGGAGCCCACAGTGTCAGAAAAATTGCATATCCTTGGCAGTAAACCAAGTTAAGGTTAAAACCCCCCGCATACCGTTTGCTTTCAGAGATTTTGAGGATGTCTTTTCTATTGTAGAATCTGAAAAGCTACCCCCTCACAGAGAGTATGATTGCCCTATTGATCTGATTCCGGATGCCCGTCTCCCTAAGGGAAGAATATTTAATCTCTCTGGCCCAGAGCGTCAGGCCATGAATGACTATATTGCAGATAGCCTAAGAAAAGGGTTTATCAGACCGTCCATTTCTCCAGTTGGGGCCGGGTTCTTCTTTGTGGAGAAGAAAGATGGTGGTCTCAGACCCTGCATTGATTATCGGGAGTTGAATGCAATCACTATAAAAAACCAGTATCCGCTTCCACTCATCCCTGATCTTTTTAATCAGCTAACAGGAGCCCATTGGTTTACTAAACTTGACCTCCGGGGGGCATATAATCTGGTCCGCATAAGAAAGGGAGATGAGTGGAAAACGGCCTTCAATACACCCCTTGGCCATTTTGAGTACCTGGTTATGCCGTTCGGACTCAGCAACGCACCTGCCGTATTTCAGCACTTTGTTAATGATATTTTTAGAGACATTTGTGGGGTGTATGTCGTGGTGTATTTAGATGACATTCTGATTTACTCTGCTGACCCTGTGACACACTCTCAACACGTCTGTTCTGTGCTACAAAGACTACGTGAACACTCCTTGTTTGCTAAACTGGAGAAATGTGTCTTTTTTGCTGAGGAGGTACAGTTTTTAGGATACATGGTTTCAGGTAAAGGCTTCCGCATGGATCCTGCCAAGGTCCAGCCTATTAAGGCTTGGGTGCAACCAAAATCGCTGAAAGCGCTGCAGCGATTTTTGGGGTTCGCTAATTATTACCGCAAGTTTATTAGAGGTTTCTCAGAGATTGCCAAGCCACTCACGGATCTGACCCGGAAAGGGGCGGACGTGGCCAACTGGAATCCTGAGGCAATTCAGGCGTTTTCTACGTTAAAAGAGAGTTTTGTGGCCAACCCAGTTTTGGTTCAGCCGGATCTGGACCGTCCATTTATTGTGGAGGTGGATGCCTCTGAAGTCGGAGTGGGAGCAGTGCTATCACAAGGCACTACATCCCTCACTCAGCTTCGTCCATGTGCGTTTTTTTCCCGCAAATTCTCTCCCACGGAGAAAAACTATGATATTGGGAATCGGGAACTATTGGCAATTAAATGGGCCTTCGAGGAATGGCGTCACTTCCTCGAGGGCGCCAAACACAAGATCACGGTAATTACTGATCATAAGAACCTGACATACCTAGAATCAGCAAAAAGGTTAAATCCTAGACAAGCAAGGTGGGCATTGTTCTTCTCTAGGTTTAATTTTATAATCACCTTCCGCCCTAGTACAAAAAATGTGAGGGCCGATGCCCTCTCTCGCAGTTTCTGCCCCTCACAAGCCGAGGACTGTGAACCAGTTCCGATATTGGCCACTGGGATTATTGTGTCCGCAGTGTCATTGGACCTTCTGGAGGAGATCCGTAAATCCCCAGAACAAGCCCCTGACACTACGCCACCCAACAAATTGTTCGTTCCGCCTGCATTTCGCCTACAAGTGCTTAGAGAATCACATGACTCTGTTTTGGCAGGCCATCCTGGTCTTAATAATACTGCCAGATTGATAACTAGGAATTTTTGGTGGCCGACGGTGGTTAAGGACTGCAAAGAATATGTCTTAGCATGTGAGGTCTGTGCCCGCGCCAAGTCCTCCCATACTCGCCCTGCCGGCTGGCTCCAGTCCTTGCCCACCCCCGAGAGTCCATGGACCCACATCTCCATGGACTTCATTACTGACCTTCCGTCCTCAGATGGAAAGACGTGTATTTGGGTGGTGGTGGACAGGTTCAGTAAACAATGTCATTTTGTCCCCCTGTCGGGGTTACCTAACTCGGAAACGTTGAGTAAACTGTTTATTGTACATGTGGTACGTTTACACGGTGCCCCGGTCAATATTGTGTCTGACAGGGGTACCCAATTCGTGTCAAAGTTCTGGAGGGCGTTCTGTAAACGCATTGGTATTGAGCTATCTTTTTCCTCGGCTTACCACCCTGAAACCAATGGGCAAACCGAACGTGTCAACCAGGCTCTGGAGCAATACCTTCGTTGCTACATCTCAGAACACCAGTCCGATTGGGCAGAACATCTGCCACTAGCCGAGTTTGCCCTAAACAATCAGTATCAGGACTCCATTAAGTCTACCCCCTTTTTCTGCAACCACGGGCTGCATCCGCGCTTTGGCTCATTCTCGGCCAGAATGTCGGAGCTTCCTGGGGTAGAGAAAAATATTCATCGTTTAAAAACCATTTGGTCTGAGATAAACTCTAACTTGAAAGGGGCCCGGGTTAGACAGACCTCGGCAGCGAACAAACGGCGATCCAAAGGACCGCACCTGGGAGTTGGAGACAAGGTTTGGCTCTCCACCAAAAACATCAAGCTTAAAGTACCGTCTGCCAAACTGGGTCCCAGATTTATTGGTCCATACGAGATTATAGAGGTGATTAACCCGGTGGCCTTCCGTTTAAAACTCCCTCAGTCTTTCAAATTACCCAATGTCTTCCACAAGTCTCTCCTCAAGTTGTATCGCTCCCCAATTCACCCTGTCCCACCCCCTCCTCCTCCCGTTTCGGTCGGAGGGTCCTTGGAGTATGAAGTCCAGGGTGTCCTTGACTCCCGCCTTGTAAGAGGGTCCGTACAGTATCTGGTACACTGGAGGGGCTACGGCCCGGAGGAGAGGTCCTGGGTCCCTGCGCGGGACATCCATGCAAAAGCACTAATTAGAAGGTTTCACCTCCTTCACCCTGACAAACCAGGTTTTGAGGGTCCGGAGGCCCCTCTTGGAAGGGGGGGTACTGTCACGTCTCCGTCAGATTTGGGGCCTGCTGTTCCGGTCGCAGCCACTAGGAGGCGCCGGGCCGCCACTTCGCCGTCAGACTCGGGGATGGCTGTTCCTGCCTCGGCCACTGGGAGGTGTCGTGGTTCTATTACATCGCCGTCAGACTCGGGGCCTATGGTCCCAGCTTTAGCCACTAGGAGGCGCCGGTCTGTCACGTCACCGTTGGATTCGAGGCCTGCTGTTCCGGTCATGGCCACTAGGAGGCGCCAGACCGCCACTTCACTGTCAGACTCGGGGACGGCTGTTCCTGCCTCGGCCACTGGAAGGCGCCGTGGTCCGCCCGTGAGTTATGGTGGTGACAGAGAAGTGGCTCCTGCGCAGGCATCTGGTGGGCGCAGGCTCCGCCCCTCTGTCAGTCATCAGGGGGTTACTGCAACTCCATCTGGTCTGGTCCTGGGGGCGGCCCTAATGACATCACCAGTCCAGGAACCTGTGAGGGATGACCTGATCCCTCAAATACCTTGGGACTGGTCTTGCAAGCCGCCGGATATATTCTTGGTTCCCCTGTGTGTTACTTAGTGATTGATTTCTGTTTGACTCTGACCTCAGCCTGGATTTCTGACCCCTCTTTTGCCTGACGATTCTGTACTTCTGCTACTCTCCTGGTTTGTGACCTTGGCCTGGATATTCTGACTCTGCTACTTCCTAACGATTCTGTACCTCTGCTGCCCTCCTGGTTTTTGACTCTGACCTTGGCCTGAAATTGACTCTGCTATTGCCTGCCGTTTTTGTACTTCACTTTGACGACCGTCCTGCTCTGGCCGCTGCTCCTATTCAGACAGTACCTCCTGGGCTCTGTTGTAAATCCAGATCCCTGTATAGGGGTAAAGGGTATCAGTGTTTCTCGGGGTGTTGCCTGGCTGTAGCCCAGAACCGCAGACGGACGTTACACATACAAGTAAAGTAAGAGGGCTTTGTTTTTTCAAGTAGACCCAGTACCAAGTGTGCTAAAACCTACAAATGCATGTAACATGAAGACAGGACAGATAGAAGGTAATATCGTAGAGTTGGAAGGGACCTCCTGGGCCATCTGGTCCAACCCCCTGCTCAAATTAGGATTCGCTAAATCATCCCAATATGAGTAAAAGGGACCTGTTTGTAGTCCATAACTAGGAGTAAAAGGGACCACAGAGCAGACACAAAACAGTAGACTTTTTAAAATCAAGAATATAGATTTAGCATGTGGAGACTCCTGTTGTTTTAAATGTATTAAAATGTACTGTATTTTATGTGGAATCTTATGGGGGCAGTCTTCAGTTCCTGTTAGTCAGGGGTGACAGAGTTAACTGTAGTGTCGGCCCATAGTGAGGAAGAGGAACCTTTGTGTTACTTCCTGTTTGGAGAGTAAGTTTCTAGAGAGCTAGAAATGATAAAGGACACCCTTAGAGGAAGGTGATCTTCACTGGATGTGTGTGTGGTTGAGACCAGGAAAAGAGAGTTTCAGCAAGGGATCTTGAGTGGCAGCAGTGTTCTTCCTTAAGCAGGCAAGTCGGGGCACCTGCAGCAAGAGACTTTTAGTAACATCTTGAAAAGACTTTTGGGAACGTCTTTAGTGTTGGCCAGACATGAAAGCTGCCATCAGTGAGGCTGTGTCAGCTAGGCTGGGGCAAGGTGACAGTCATAGGTGACAGTAAGGTGACAGCCAGAAAAGATCCCTTATATTGTTCTCAGGAAGTGTAGTTGGAGTGTAGTGATCATAGCGAAACAAATCGACTCAGGTGGTACTATACTGGGATGATGGAGGGCCTCAGTTTAACCTGCAATTTTACAGTAATGTTCATTTCAAGTATTGTGTCACCATCCATGACCATCAAGAATGAGCCTGTGTATTGTGCAGAAAAAAATAGCAAGCTTATTTCCTGCTACCATCTGTACATAAGTTTGATTCTCAGTAAAAAGGACTTCACTTTTACAAGCTGGTCTGGTTTCCTCATCGTTGAGCTAAAGGGGTCCGACGCCGCATAATTCGTAACAGAGCTGAACCTGAAGGTGTCCACAGCAGCAGCACAATCACACACACCCAGACAGGATCCCGTTTTTATATAGCATGCCGGGGTGAGGAAGACGAGTACTTCGCCCACGCCACGCTACAGTATGTTGACAGAAGTTGCATTGCGATATAACTGTACAGCACTTTCTTCAGGTTACATTTCCACATATGATTTTTTTCAATATGGGTTATGCCGTAGATTTGCTGAAAATCTGCATCACAGTCTAGATTTGGGTACAAGGGGCGTTCATTAAAGATTTCCCCTGACCCACTTCCTGTGGACTGAGAGCATTGAAACTTGGCACAGTTAATAGTTCTGGGTGGTGGAACCACTGTGCCAAAACCCAAGTAAGACCTGGAGGGGCATTACTAGGAGCCTCACCCAATCTGACCATGGACACGCAGCAGCTATTGACACCGCAGTCCGGTGACAAGGGAGGTGATCCAGATGCTACTCCAGGACTGACCTTGGGTAGATGGTGGCTGACCCCTAGGAGTGGATAGCTGAAATGGCCTGGGGAAATGTCTAACAGATGCAGACAGGTGGAGAAGATGACAGGAACCACAGGTGCAGACAGGACAGTCTAACAGATGATCACTGTCAGGTGCAGCTGGCTCAACAGCCGTTGAGGTGAGCACTGGCTGGTGCAGCAGACTGGGATACAAGTACAGGGACATGAGAACTGACAAGCATGTTAGGAACAAACTCACAACATTGCACAGGCACCTCCATGTTGAAGGAGGCGGTTTAAATCCCCATTGGCCGGGGACACTTTAGAGGAACGCGTGCGGCCCCTTTAAGAAAGAGAAAGGGTGCGCGCGCACGCTCTCTAAGCACAGTGCCTGGAGACTTGCCAGGAGTATGTGCGCCCCAGGCAGCAGCAGACCCGGAAGGGGCAGGATGGGATCCTTGGCGGTGAGTGCGCAGATGTCTCTGCAGGGATAGAGGGACTGCAGGCAGAGATGCGGGCGCTACAACACGCACTTCTCCCATCTCTTTAAGCAACTGTAAACACCTCGCTTGTAGAAGTCGACAGGTTGCTCCAAAAGCCACATTATGACTCTGGAAATTAGAGTCTCATCATCTGGAAAATGCTTGACCTTCAAAAATAGCTTCATTGTTGGAAAATGGTAGAAGTCCGATGGTGCGAGGTCGGGTGAATAAGGGGGATGTGGTAAAATTTCAAAGCCACAGGAGCATGCTTCCATTTGGGCAACATGTGAGTTGTGAACTGGTGCATTGTCTTACAGAAGGCGGACACCTTTGGTAAGCATGCCACATCTCTTGGTTTTGATGGCCTCCCGCGATTTCTGCAGAAGTGAAGCATAGTATTCCCCTAGTGATCATGGTACCCTTTGCTAGGAAATTCATCAATACTACTCTGTTCTAGTCCCAAAATATTGTGAGCATGTCCTTGTCTGCCGAGGGTTGGGCACGTGCCTTCTTTGGAGGCATTGAGTCATGATTGCATCGACTGGACTTTAGTTTCAGGATCATAATGATGGACCCAGCCTTCATCCTGTGTAATCCCATAGAATGTAAGTCCACAAGGACAGGGTCCTCTCCCCTCTGTACCAGTCTGTCATTGTAAATTTGTTTACTGTTAACGATGTCTATAACTTTGTATGTAACCCCCTTCTCATGTACAGCACCATGGAATTAATGGCGCTATATAAAAAAATAATAATAATCAGTCTGTTGAAAAAGTCCTCCTGGTTTCCATGGCACATTGTCAATAGAGCTTAAGAGCATTTGACTCGTTCTTGCTTCTGGAAAGATGTTAGCAGCCGGGGAGCTCAGCGAGCAGATACCTTATGCATGTGAAGATGGTCTTGGATGATAATATTGACATTTTGGGCTAGATGGCGAAAGGCTACACAGCGATTTTCCAAAATGGTAACCTCCACTTGCTGGATGGTGTGTTCATCAATAGCAGAATGAGGTCACCCTGGAATTGGAGCTGTATGCACCGAAGTCCGACCACATTTGAATTGACGATGCCAGTTCTTGACTACATCACCATAAACCTCTTTCATCTCATCGAACGTCTCCTTTGGTGTGCAGCCTTTGAAGTAAAGGAACTTGATGACTGCTCTGTATTCCACTGGGGCCATTATCAAACCTCACAGCACTTCAGCACCTGTAAAATCAAGACTGTTATCAGTTCTGAGTTGCAAATTGGCACGTAACCTATAGAAACTTATACCATTACCCATGTGCAGCTTCAAAGTCCTGTGATAAATAGAAGTGGGTCAGGGGAAATCTTTAATGAACACCCCTCATATGTTTGTAAGGGAGGGCCAGGGCTGTAGTTATGGCCGCACACTTATTCATCTCTATGCCCTGACCTCCTCTTACATGAAAATAATCTACATTAATCAGCATACCTGTGTCTCCAGGTCCAGCTCCTTCAGGATCTTCCCTCTGCTGTAGAAGACCCTCTCCAGGCAGATTTGCAAGAATTGAGACACAGTCCATATCAACTTTCAACTGAACAACTTTACTGACTTCAGAATACAGCACATCCAGCTCTGTTACAGCATTAGCATCACGTTTCAAGCAGTACATATCTTCCACTGTCCCTGTCCTTCTCTCACTATCGCACAGCACGTACCCGGGTCGGACCGTGACACACAGCCCCTCAGTAGAAGAAAAAGAGAGCAGCATCCCTTCCAGGTGAAAAATGCTTCCAAAAATACTTTATTCCGCCATTATAAATTACAACGTTTCGGCCATGTTGTGGCCTTTTTCAAGTACAACATATGACACAAATGGTGGCCTTATATGGTGTGGCACAGCCAATCACCACTCAGGTGACACCCATTAAAAGTAACAATAGATTATCGCATATAATTACATCCATCAAATACATGAAAGGACACAGACATTCCATCATAGAAATCACACTGTCAATAGCATGATTTCTATGTATATCGAGAGAATAATCAATTTGTAAACAACAGTCCCCTAATCGTCCACCAATCATCACAGTGCATCCGCATATCCATGACGATAAGATACCAATCGGTACTGCCGATGTATATAAACTCTGCATAATCGCACCTACCTATCAATATTCCCCTTGAAACTGGTGCCATTTCCAAAATCCAATTGCATGAAGCCTATCATCTCATGTGTATATAGGAGATTTCCCTCTCCTTACAATATAACTCACACTATCGAGGCATCATAAGCAGGCGCCGGGTTACACAGCCGGCGCAGCCCCATGACGCGTACATCCAGGACACCGCGCATGCGCAGCCCCCCGACACGATGCGATCACATAACGTGCCCGTCACGCAGCACCATGCATGCGTCGCGCCGTGGCCCAGATACCACCACACGACACACCCGTCAGAGGAGCCGCGCACGCCCCGCAATGCCCAGAGGTCGCAATCACGTGGCACACCAGTCACAAACACCGCACCTGCGCAGATGGACATAAACATGAAAATGTTGTGTCGGACTAGATGCATAAGCTTGCCCCAGCATTTAAAGACCCCATGTTCATTTGATATTATACAAAAATAAAAAAGGCCCTCAAAAGTGACAGCCATCCATTAGTAGATAGCCACATCCATAGCATCCTTTCTGATAACCTCAAAAATTACTACTGTACAGTTTATACAATATAACAAAAAACATGGGTCACTGTACTCAAATGTCCATACACAAATTGACAAGAAAAACGAAGGGGAAGATAGGGCTGGGAATCTTGGGCATATGCAGTAGTTAACTGCGCCCGAGACTCCCAGCCCCGCAGTGTGAATAAACCATAAGTGACTGCGGGGTCGGATCTCTGGCCGCCGACGTCATGACAGAGGACGGGCGACGGTAACCAAGATTACATAGTACAGCGCAGGCGCCAGGATTTGAAAATAAAGATTTGGAGGCGGAGACACAATGCAGGAATACATGAGTTATGGATGTGAGGCGTCTCTGTCAGATGGGGAAAGACCTGCCCCCTTGACAAATATCAGGTATGTCTGACCAATTTTAAAAACGATTATTTCTGCGGTGCAAGGTACCCTAAATAAAAAAGCCACCTTGAAAGAATGCAGCATTAGTGCTGCACAAGGTGGGTTCTTTTACTTAAAAATGCCTGCGGGGGGGGTTGACAGGTTCCCTTTAAGTAAACATATAGGTTGTATGAGCACGGGACTATGGAGGATAATCATTATAGTTTGTTATAACTAACCACAGTTAATTACTATGCCCGGGCAATGCCAGGCTCTTCAGGTAGTACAGTATATTTATTAACAGCATATAATGAATTGAATTACAATGCAAAGAAGCAGTGTTATCACTCACCAGTCTGCAAATGTCTGTAATCCTGCTGTATGGAGGCAGAATGGAACTTTAGGCCTGTAGTATAATGATCCCTGGCTTTAACTTATCAGCTTCCGTATATATATATATATATATATATATATATATATATATAGTAAGAGTCTTCACCATAGCGTATAGCATCAAGAACACAATCTGTCAAAGGACACTGTCCGCAGTGTTGGAGGAGGACACGATAATGGATCTGAAGCATTCCCTGAAGTGCCTCCATGGTTCCGTTACAATATCCTCCCGAAATTACCTCATTTCTGGTCAGCTTCTAGCACGTTACTTCCGGTGGAACGTCACGTGTGAATTTTAAAGTGCTCCTCGGGGCTCCGCCGTGTACTCCTGTGTCCGCGGGAAAAGTAAGCTCCCAGCCGGGGCAGAATCTCTCTCAAAATCGGGACTGTCCCGCTGGGATGTATGAATGCTCCCCACCATACACCTTGTACACATATGGCTCCACACACCACATACAAACACGGTTCCGCTTTTTATGCCTCGTACACACACAACACCACTCAGTACACACAGGGCTCCACTCCGTAATACTCGTACGCATGCGGCTCTGCTCCGTACACCTTGTACACACGTGGCCACACTCTATAAACCTTGTACACACATGGCTCCGCTCTGTAAACCTTGTAAACTTGCGGCTTTGCTCCATACACCTTGTACACACGCAGTTCCACTCCGTACACCTCGCGCACACACACGGCTCCGCTCCGTACACCTCGTACACACAGCTCCGCTCCGTACACCTCATACACGTGCTGCTCTGCTCCGTACACGTGTGGCTCTGCTCCGTACACCTCGTACACGTGCGGCTCTGCTCCTTGCACCTCGTACATGTTCGGCTCTGCTCCTTACAACTCATACACATGCGGCTCCGCTCCGTACACACACACGGCTCCGCTCCGTACACATCTCTGCTCCGTACACCTCGCACACGTGCCGCTCTGCTCCATACACACACAGCTCCACTCCGTATAACTCGTACACACGTGCGGCTCCGCTCCGTACACACGCGCGACTCCGCTCCGTACACCTCGCACACGTGCGGCTCTGCTCCGTACACACACACAGCTCCACTCCGTACACACACGACTCAGCTCCATACACGTCATACACATGCGGCTCCGCTCCATACACCTCATACACACACACGGCTCCGCTCCATACACCTCACACAGCTCCGCTCTGTGCACCTCATACACGCGCGGCTCTGCTCCGCACACCTCGTACACACACATGGCTCCGCTCCGTACACCTCGTACACACGCACGGCTCCGCTCCGTACACCCCGCACACGTGCAGGTCTGCTCCGTACACACACGGCTCCGCTCCGTACACACACGCGGCTCCGCTCAGTACACCTCACACACACACAGCTCCGCTCCGTACACCTGACACACACGGGTCTGCTCTGTACAGCTTGTACACACACGGCTCCGCTCCTTACACCTCGCACACACACAGCTCCGCTCCGTACACCTCGGACACACACACAGCTCTGCTACATCCACCCTGAAAACTCCCCTGACCCCACACATATACTTCCCCTCATCCAGCATGATGACAACCAGCACAGCAGAGTCCTACATAAAACAAGGGCTAGGGCTGTGCACAGGACCTGTGATGAGGTCACAGGAGGGGAGGAGTCAGGCGTCACATGATCAGGGGGCCCTGACTCCTTCCTTCCCTCCTGTGACTTCATCAATTGCAACAAGCCTCTGACCGCAGCACCAGCGTGCAGAGGCTAAATTGTAGGTGCTGCAGGTAGAGGAGTGCATAATGCTGCCCCCTGCTGCCTGCCGCCTGAGCAGCTGGCTCAACTTCAATCATTATAGCTGCACTCCTGCATGCGATGCTGAAAGGGCCCCCTCTCCCCTGGGGCCCTCACTGCCTCCTGCAGCGCTGCTCTCCTCTCCTCCCTGCAGCGCTGCTCTCCTCTCCTCCCTGCAGCGCTCCACATGGCTAATTTGAATTGAATAATTAGCCATATGCAGTGCAGGAGGCTGGAGGGGCCCCCTCTCCCCTGGGGCCCCTGTTCAATGGGGCGGTAGGTCTGCCCCTGATACATATAATGTAGGTGTAGCAATACCCTTCATGTGAGTGTCAGCAGTACCATAACAATGATATTGACTATACATATATACATATATATTAACTATACATTGCATTACAGCAAACGATATCAGAACCTGTTAAAAGGGAGGAACAAAGGGAAGCAATTGCTTCATCCCCTTACATGTTCACATGGAGTTTTTGAGGAGCTTTTGGAGCAAAAATGCCAAAAACTCAGCAAAAAGACTCACTATGCACATTCCCTTACAGGGGTTTTTTTTGTAGATTTTGATGCAGATTTGCTGAAAATTTCACCCTTAAGCCCCTGTCACACACATCGATCTCACTACCAAGATCGCTGCGGAGTCACAAGTTTTGTGACGCAACAGTGATCTCACCAGCGAGATCGCTGTGTGTGACAGCGATCAGCGACCGGCCCCCCTGCCGGGTATCGCTGATCGTGCTCGAATGGCCTGGACATTTTTTTGATCGGTCTCCCGCTGGCCAGCACGCATCGCTGCGTGTGGCAGGCGGGAGACCAGCGATCAGCGAACTGGAGCTGGTAACCAAGGTAAACATCAGGTTTCTAAGCGCCACGCGGCGCTTAGAAACCCGATGTGTACGTTACATACCAGCACGCTGGTGCAGGGAGCTGGTAACCAAAGTAAATAGCGGATTTCTAAGTGCCGCGCGGCGCTTAGAAACCCAATGTTTACCTTGGTTATCAGCTCCCTGCACCAGCGTGCTGGTATCTTAATGTACACTGCGGGTAACTAAGCGACGTGTGTCGCTTGTTACCCGCATGTCGCTGTCCTGGTCGCTGCTGAGATCTGCCAGTTTGGCAGCTCACCAGCGATCATGTAGCGACACACCAGCGATCCTGACAAGTTCATATAGTTGTCGGGATCGCTGGTGAGCCGCTATGTGTGACGGGGCCCTTAGAGTATGTGCACACAAACTGTTTTTTGCTCAATTTTCAGTGTAGGAACTGAGCGGAAACTTAAAAGTTTTTTGAGGAGTTTTAAGATGTGGAAGGGCATTTGGAGAAATTCCTCTAAGTTTCTGCTCAGTTTCTACTCCAAAATCTCCTTGATATAAATGTGCACATAGCCTAAGCACTGCAAAGGGATGAAATCCACATCATTGGGACTATTAATGATTTAAACTTCAACAAGACCATTTCAAATGTTGTTTCTTTTTTCTGCAGTATCTGGATTAGTTTTAGTAAAAAATCTAATCCTTTTTTCTACTACTGTACGCTGCTGATTTTTCAAAAGCTATTCTGAATAGAAAATCTGTAGTGTATCTGCCCCATATTTACAGACCCTACTGGCAATCGTACTGGGACAGGATGCTAGGATAATCATTCATAGCATATGTGGCGCCCCCAGGAGTATGGTCGCCACAGTGGCATTACCTTCCTCCTAGGGAGTGTGATGTCATGCTTGGAAGCAATGAAGGATCTCTCTGTCAGGTAAATACAACACACAACACAGTTCCCACTCCAGGCCAGCAGATGGAGCTCTGAACCAAAACTGGGGGAAGAGCTGCTCTCTGGGGGCCAGGAAGGGGAAATTAGTTTGTTTGTGTGAGGAGGGAAACATGTGTGAACGTGAGGAGAGGAGCTGGAAAATTGAGCAGAGTTCAGGCTCACTTCTAGCTGGAGCGGATGGTCTGGAGTCCGGTCTCCAAGGTTGTACGGATACTGATGATCCTGCAGCAGAAACCGGAGGAATAGGAAGCTGTAAATGCTCTGTTCCCACATAAGACTCGGAGGCACAACAGCAAAGTGTGAGCCAGAAGAAGGCTACAGCTGTCTGCCATACGAGGGAGTTCTAAAAGAGAACAAGCAAGTCAAACTTCTGTGTAAGACAGTACTGCAAGTACCTCAGATAAGCGCTAGAAAGAAGACTACACAACCCATCTGCATAGAGAGATTCTGAAGTTGCTTCCAAGCTGGCCAGCCTCTGTTCCATCTGTAATCTGGACCCTGGACTGCACTTACAAAGCACAGTAAAGGTAACGGAAATTGCACCGTTGTGTCATTGCATTCTTCCTGCAAACCCTCCAGCACTGCTACATCTCTGAGCCAGACACTACACCCTCTTCCTCAACACCTATTACCACTGCCCTGGGACCACAGCTCCACCTATGGGGAGCTTTTACATCTTGCTGCCTTATACCATCTGTCCCAGAGGATCTGCCTGCAGCGTCAGCTTAACCCCTTCATTGCCGATCACCACTGGTGGCGTCACGTATCATCCACTTATAAACTTTAATCAGCCACGCTCAACCCCTTTTACATGGACGCCCAGGGCCACGGACCGGGTCACCGCTACTGTGACACTTCCCTCTGAGATACCGGCCCGGTACCGAGTACCCCACTGCCCTGGCGGGCGGCCCACATACATAGCACAGCTTCTTTCCATAAACCTTTTTTGTGATTCATGCCGCCTGAAACACGGGCAGCATGAATCAGAGACAGACTCCATCACTGCCAATATTTATGCTTTACTCTATTTTAGAGAAAATGTAGGTGAAAGCATGAGCCAGGAACTAGACTGAGTGGACTCGTTTTTCAGTCAGTTTTTTAACAGTATTCAGCTCGATCTTGCGACTTGATAGATAAACGCTCTTTAGGAAGATCGATTTTGTGCAGGGTCTTCTTTGCCATTATCTTGATAGTATCAAGCCATTGTTTGCTGGTCTTCCTCTTCACCTTGTCCCTTCTATTCTTCCAACCATGATGACCTTCACCAGTGATTGCTATCTTCGAATGATGTGTCCTAAGTAAGACTAGGTTCACATTAGCGTTCGGGGGCTTTGCGGAGGGCTGCATACTTCCTCCGTTAAGCTCTGCCCACTTCAGCATACTTCTGCATGCGTCCTGCATACCTATCTTTAACCTTGGGTACGCACATGCGGATGTATGCGGATACGTTGTTTTGACACGCCCGCCGTCTGCGCAAAATACAACTTGTTGCGTTCCCGTGCGGTCGGCGGGGGCGTCAAAACAATGCATTCGCATACATCTGCATACATCCGCATGTCCTGAGTACCCAATGTTAAAGGACGCATGCAGAAGTATGCAGATGTAGGCGGAGCTTAATGGAGGAAATGCGCAGCCCTCTGCAAAGCCACCAAACGCTAATGTGAAACTAGCCTAAGTCAATTTGCAGCTTTGGAATGGGATTAATGAAGGAACAGGATTGTTTTAAAGGGTATGATGAGTGAATGGGTGTGATGGGAGCGGATTGCCTGACTAATGTGGTCAACTTGTTATTTTGCATTGCTCAAGTAGACTTTTAAGCCACATTCAGCATTTGGTCAGTATTTTACATCTGTATTCGTAAGCCAAAACTAGTAGAGGAACAATCAGAGGAAAAGTATAATAGAAATATACTGCCCAAATACTGTAAGTGTGAATTTTGCCTTATATAAAAATAACGTACAAAATTTCTGCCTACAAAATAATGAGGGTCACGGTCTTCCAGGCTCTGTTGAGCAGTCCACAGCAAAATCTAGAACAGTTGGGTTTTGTTAAATGATTTTGACTTCCCCAATTAAAATCACCAAGGAAAATTTCTAACAAGTCTTTGACCATACCGCAAAAGGTCAGTGAAGGTTAAAAAAAATGAACATTTTTCAGCATTTAGACGAAATTTGCGCAAATATATATTTCTATGCCTCTGCTATTACTTTATTGAATTAATAATTTGATTTACTGGATTTAAAAACTTTTTTTTCTCATTACTTCGAGCCACTTTGCTGCTTCTGTATCCAGACAAGAAGAAAATTCAACGCACTTCGATTATATGCGAGTATAATTTTTTTGGGGGGTACTGACCAGAGACTACCAGAGCTGATTAATTGGGCACCTGAGGTCTTTAGAATGATAGAGGAGATGACCAGGGCTCATTTTGATAGCCGTGAGGCATAACTTGACTACTACTAAACCATGGGAAATAACTGTTCTCCTGAAAGAGCCGTGTCCTCAGTGGGAGGTAAGCAAGAGTTTGTTAACAGACTGGTACCAAGAGCATTTTTTGCACAGTATCCAGCTGAACAATGGCTCTTTTATGAAGCCATGAATGGTAGGCTTGCCATGAACATTAAGTCGCTCTCCGCCTAGTGATACAGGGGAGGACTATAAAGTTATAAATGTGAGAACGTAACCTGCCTCTTAACAGCACTGCACCTGTGTGCTTAACCCAAGGCTTATGGGCACCTGTTGCGCTGTGTGCTGGAATGTCAGCTCCGCATTGTCATTGGATTTGCCAATCCCCACCTGTGAGAAAAGCAAGCAAACACTGTGGGAAATCTCCTCCCAGTCGAATTGCTGCTGCAGTACATTATCTTTAACCTGGGGCTTGGCCTGGCGTCAAAAAGTTAGCAAATTAACCCCTACAATTCAAGAAAGACCAGCCCGGTTGAGCTAAACAGGTCCAGCCACTAGGAAAGAGTTAAGTCAAACAATCAGCCTGTTAACTGACATGATTTCTGCTTGGCTAAACTCTCTGCCCTACAGGGTTTACATAAAAGTTTTTACTTCTGCGCTGCACGGGGCAGACAGATTGGGAGATTTGTAAGTGACACTAACTTCAGGGTGTTAAGGGCTCCAGTGCTCATTTTTTAGATTCATCTAATATATAAAGCTCAAGTGTGTATGTATGTGTGTGTGTATGTCCAGGATTGGCATCCGCACCGTCGCAGCTACAGCCACAAAATTTGGCACAGTCACACGTCTGGACCCCGAGAGTGTCCTAGGCTATGTTGTGAGGCGAAATTTTAAACCCGCGCGTTCCAATTCACCAAACAATTTTGCCCCTATCTACATAATGGGGAAAAAGTGTATGTGTATCAAGCCCCGCCCATCATTATGATGTCATAATGGTTGCCATGGCGACGCTGATGTCATGATAGGTTGCAAGCCCCGCCGCTCACTATGATGTCATAATGGTTGACTATGGGATGGAGGATGTTTGATGGGTATATGGGCACTGGACTATGGGATGGAGGATATGTATGACGGATATATGGGCACAGGACTATGGCATGGAGGATGTGTGATGGGTATATGGGCACTGGACTATGGGATGGAGGATATGTATAACGGGTATATGGGCACGGGACTAGGGGATGGCAGATATGTATGATGGGTATATGGGCATGGGACTATGGGATGGAGGATATGTATGATGGGTATATGGGCATGGGGCTATGAGATGAAGGATGTGTGATGGGTATATGGGCACTCGACTATGGGATGGCAAATATGTATGATGGGTATATGGGCATGGGACTATGGGATGGAGGATGTGTGATGGGTATATTGGCATGGGACTATGGGATGGAGGATGTGTGATGGGTATATGGGCACTCGACTATGGGATGGAGGATAATTATAACTTGCTATAACTAACCACAGTTAGTTACTATGCCCGGGCAGCGCCGGGCTCTTCAGTTAGTGTGTATATATATATATATATATATATATATATATATATATATATATATATACACACACATGACTGATGTCTGCTCACCTTTGCAAAATGAAATAAATTGGCAGCAAAGAGAGGAGAACTTAATATTTTTTTTCATTGAGTCCATGACGGTGATCATCTCATTAGATCTGTCCATTAAGATTAAGCCCTTAAAAAGCCCCTTAGAGGAATTGGAAAACTTGACCCAACCCTTCTTACGCCGCTCTCTGATGTTCAGTTTTGTTGGTTTCCATGTCCCCCTTCATAGTGATGCAGTTACACACAATTAGGGTCCCCTTTCTGCTTGTTTTGAATGCTCAGTGTAATACATGCATATGAGAGATATAGTAGGTGTTCTCTGGGTAGAGAAACTACCACTGTTCAAGTTGTTGCCTCTTGTGAGAACATTTGTAACCACCAAGCATGTTGCCTCTTCGTTGTCACGTGGACCCATCCTGTGTGATGCGACCTGCAGGCCGGTAACTAAAACAACAAGACGCGGCACGTGATACTGTCCTGTGTGACACGGCCCGCAGGTCGGTAACTAAAACAACAAGACACGGGGAAAGGGGAAACAGTTGCAATGGTGGGCCCTGCGATAGGGAAAGGGGACATGGAGACCTCCTGCACTCCCCTGAGTCAGTGTCCCTAACGTTCCCTATGCCGCTTCCGCACCGGGCGCTGATCAGGAACCTGCTGCCCTAGCACACCCTACACCTATCCCTTGCTAGGGAGCTAGGTGGCGCAGGCACTGGCCCCACCGCTGTACTAATACACACTAAGGAAAAACACAAACAGGGAAACACCACTTAGCTTTACTCTGTTGCACTTGCTCCTGGCAACAGAGTCCACCACCAGAATGCTGCTCTCCTCCTGAATCACTGCCACCAAGCTCTGTCAGAGCTACAAGGAAATCCCCTATGACTCCTTCCACACCAGGGCTAAGACAGTGCTGCAAGGAACGCTCTCCAGCTCCTTCCTACACCAAGGATGGTTGAAATGAACACTATCACCAACACTGATTGCAACACCTGTGACTCTTTTATAGGTAAGAGCCAGCAATCACACCTGCATTAT
The DNA here is from genome assembly GCF_039654945.1 of Dendrobates tinctorius. Lineage (NCBI taxonomy): Eukaryota > Metazoa > Chordata > Amphibia > Anura > Dendrobatidae > Dendrobates > Dendrobates tinctorius. The sequence goes on from NW_027361754.1 coordinate 46,060,313, forward strand.
AATCATGTGCACTTAACTAAAGAAACAAGAGTGCAAGGACGCTCATCACCACCGGGGGGCAAACTTAGAACAAAAGACACCACAGTGCAATAATCCTTATGGCCACCGGGGGCAAATACCAAACTTAAGCACAGCTTAGGAAAAAAAAGGTTACCTGTGCATTTTATCATTCCTGATCCAGCATGGATCATGACAGTACCTTCCCCTTAATGAGGGGCCTCTGGACCCTCAAGACCGCTCCTCATCAGGGAACCACCTACAGCGGGGACGCCCAGACCCAGAGTTCACCCCAGCAACTACCTGCACGTCAGGTTGATGATAAACGAGCCCGCTGGTATTGGCAACGTTTCTGGAGGCACCACACATCTTTGAAGCGCTGACCTGGGGAACGAGTTGTGTATGTTTGGTATGAGCTGTTAACAATCCACAACACACTTCCACTGGATGTTTTTTGGTGGCCACCCATACACGCTTGTTCACACACAGCCGCAAAAGACAAAGTGAGCAAAAACCCTGCTGTAACTAAATAAGTGAAAGCAAAAGTGCATCTAAATAATACAGAGTTTTTAGTAATACTGTTTTTGATCAAAAGTAGCATGAAAGCCATCCCACCACGACAAGGTAACTCTGTTCGGGATAGTCCTACACTGTCTAATATTAAAAACCTTGCTTTGTGTCAAAGTTGACCTCAATGTGTGAACAAGGGCAGACAAAAGGACTGGGTCCCAAACAGTAGACACCAGTCTGGGGAAGCCTTATATACAATTTCCAGCTCAGGAGAGGGAGGCCACACCCCAGCTTGCACAGAATGCAAAAAATACAAAGAAAAAACACAAAAATTGAGCTTGGTTTGAGATGATACACATGCAGCGTATAAATGCATGTTGACATTGGCCATAAAACATAAAACCCGCAAAAGACAAAGTGAGCAAAAACCCTGCTGTAACTAAATAAGTGAAAGCAAAAGTGCATCTAAATAATACAGAGTTTTTAGTAATACTGTTTTTGATCAAAAGTAGCATGAAAGCCATCCCACCACGACAAGGTAACTCTGTTCGGGATAGTCAACTTTGACACAAAGCAAGGTTTTTAATATTAGACACGCTGCATGTGTATCATCTCAAACCAAGCTCAATTTTTGTGTTTTTTCTTTGTATTTTTTGCATTCTGTGCAAGCTGGGGTGTGGCCTCCCTCTCCTGAGCTGGAAATTGTATATAAGGCTTCCCCAGACTGGTGTCTACTGTTTGGGACCCAGTCCTTTTGTCTGCCCTTGTTCACACATTGAGGTCAACTTTGACACAAAGCAAGGTTTTTAATATTAGACAGTGTAGGACTATCCCGAACAGAGTTACCTTGTCGTGGTGGGATGGCTTTCATGCTACTTTTGATCAAAAACAGTATTACTAAAAACTCTGTATTATTTAGATGCACTTTTGCTTTCACTTATTTAGTTACAGCAGGGTTTTTGCTCACTTTGTCTTTTGCGGGTTTTATGTTTTATGGCCAATGTCAACATGCATTTATACGCTGCATGTGTATCATCTCAAACCAAGCTCAATTTTTGTGTTTTTTCTTTGTATTTTTTGCATTCTGTGCAAGCTGGGGTGTGGCCTCCCTCTCCTGAGCTGGAAATTGTATATAAGGCTTCCCCAGACTGGTGTCTACTGTTTGGGACCCAGTCCTTTTGTCTGCCCTTGTTCACACATTGAGGTCAACTTTGACACAAAGCAAGGTTTTTAATATTAGACAGTGTAGGACTATCCCGAACAGAGTTACCTTGTCGTGGTGGGATGGCTTTCATGCTACTTTTGATCAAAAACAGTATTACTAAAAACTCTGTATTATTTAGATGCACTTTTGCTTTCACTTATTTAGTTACAGCAGGGTTTTTGCTCACTTTGTCTTTTGCGGGTTTTATGTTTTATGGCCAATGTCAACATGCATTTATACGCTGCATGTGTATCATCTCAAACCAAGCTCAATTTTTGTGTTTTTTCTTTGTATTTTTTGCATTCTGTGCAAGCTGGGGTGTGGCCTCCCTCTCCTGAGCTGGAAATTGTATATAAGGCTTCCCCAGACTGGTGTCTACTGTTTGGGACCCAGTCCTTTTGTCTGCCCTTGTTCACACATTGAGGTCAACTTTGACACAAAGCAAGGTTTTTAATATTAGACAGTGTAGGACTATCCCGAACAGAGTTACCTTGTCGTGGTGGGATGGCTTTCATGCTACTTTTGATCAAAAACAGTATTACTAAAAACTCTGTATTATTTAGATGCACTTTTGCTTTCACTTATTTAGTTACAGCAGGGTTTTTGCTCACTTTGTCTTTTGCGGGTTTTATGTTTTATGGCCAATGTCAACATGCATTTATACGCTGCATGTGTATCATCTCAAACCAAGCTCAATTTTTGTGTTTTTTCTTTGTATTTTTTGCATTCTGTGCAAGCTGGGGTGTGGCCTCCCTCTCCTGAGCTGGAAATTGTATATAAGGCTTCCCCAGACTGGTGTCTACTGTTTGGGACCCAGTCCTTTTGTCTGCCCTTGTTCACACATTGAGGTCAACTTTGACACAAAGCAAGGTTTTTAATATTAGACAGTGTAGGACTATCCCGAACAGAGTTACCTTGTCGTGGTGGGATGGCTTTCATGCTACTTTTGATCAAAAACAGTATTACTAAAAACTCTGTATTATTTAGATGCACTTTTGCTTTCACTTATTTAGTTACAGCAGGGTTTTTGCTCACTTTGTCTTTTGCGGGTTTTATGTTTTATGGCCAATGTCAACATGCATTTATACGCTGCATGTGTATCATCTCAAACCAAGCTCAATTTTTGTGTTTTTTCTTTGTTCACACACAGGTCCGGACCTGAACGTTTATTGGCACTCATTCGTTTGTCACCATTTGGAGAACTCTTTCTGGGTTTGACAACAGAGGCGTCCCCCTGTGTCACCACACTCACACCCCCGCACTTCACCAAGGGGTACACCACCCTCCAACCCCTTCCACCACGAGGTCTGCGCCTCCCAGGGTTGGCTAATGGCGAGGGTTGAGACTTGCCCCTACTCTCCTGCAGCACATCTGCTGCTCTCACCAGAGAGGAAGGGGTCAATTGAAGAGAGACGGCAGAGACAGTAGTTCCTAGGCAGCAGCCCTCACACGAGTGCCCCCAGCTGACCACTTCCCTTGCCCGCCAATCTATTACCGGGTTGTGTCTTTTCAGCCAAGGGAGGCCCAAAACGATAGGTACTGGCATTCCCTCCAAGGCGTAGCATGACAAGGACTCCTCATGATGTCCTATACGCAGATGGATATTCTCTATGACTTGGGTCAAGCTCCCCTGGCTCAGTGGAACAGAGTTTATGGCCTGGACGCTAATAGGTTGGGTTAGCGTCCTACACCTCAGACCATGAGTCTGGACAAAGTGAGCATCCACTAGACTGACTCCGGCTCCGCTGTCCACAAGCACCGGTATCACCTCCGGTACCCCGCCAGACAAGACCTCTGCTGACATGGTACCTTGGGAGGGCAAAATGGAGGAAATGTATACTCCTTGGTCGCCTCCCTCCAAGCGACCAAGGGAATGCGGCTTCTCAGATGGCACAGATAATTTGGCACGCAATGGACAAGCCTTCAGGACATGACCAGTCGGCCCTCAGTACAAACATGCCGACACCACTCCCCGAACCGTAGGCAGCTCCGAATACAAACTAGCTCCTCCTACTTGCATGGGTTCGTCAGGAGACTTGGCATGAACTGGGCAGGCTCTCATAAAATGGCCAGGCTTCCCACAGGAAAAGCATACCCCACCACCATGATGAGCCGCAGACACCCCCTTTTTTGTATCAACAACACCGGGCTGTCTGGGTTCCTCCGTCCGCACTGGTGGGTCCTCCTCCCTAACGAGGACATCAGGGGGCACTTTTTGTATATGTCTTTCCCTAAGGCGTCTATCCACGCGGATGGCAAGGGACATGGCAGCCTCCAGCGACCTGGGGGCGGCGTACTGCACCAGAGTATCCTGCAACCTTGGAGACAAACACTGTACAAATTGACTCCTAAGTGTAGGCTCATTCCACTGAGTGTTAGTGGCCCACCTCCTAAACTCTGAACAGTACTCTTCAGCAACCCGGGCTCCCTGTTTACACCTACGGAGTCGGGATTCCGCCAGGGCGACGCCATCAGGATCCCATACACAAGCGCCAAAGCGGCAAAAAACTCGTCCATGGACACCAATGATGGAGAATCGTCCAGTAGGGAGAAGGCCCAGGATTGGGGATCCCTTTTAAGAAGGGACATAATGATTCTCACCCATTGCACTTCACTCCCTGATGAACGAGGATGCAGCCTGAAATACAATTTACAGGCTTGTTGAAACACCAAGAAGTGATCTCTCCCTCCAGAAAATCTGTCAGGGATGGCTATCTTGGGTTCTGGCTGAGCCTGTCTCTGAACCAAGTCCCCAAAGCCCACCAACTGCTCCAGTTGCTGCACCAACTCACTGTGCAGCCCCCTAATCTCCTCAGTAAGGGTCTGCAGCATTTGGGCAAAGGTTTGAACTGGGTCCATGGCTCAGCAGAGCAAAAGAAAAAACCGGATTACTTACCGGTAATACTCTTTTGTAGAGTCCACGACAGCACCCACTGAGAGAGGGGATCCGCCCCCGGAACAGGAAACCTACAGAGAGATAAATGGGGCGGTCCCCCTCGCCATACATGTTTTAGTCAATTTATCTGGGCAATTCATCTATCTTACCCCTATGTAATTTTATGTTTACTAAGTTTAATCACATATCTAACTTAAATCACAATCTCCACCACCAAGGAGACCCATGTGTGAAAAATTCTTACGGGAGGGAAGTGAGCGGGTGCTATCGTGGACTCTACAAAAGAGTATTACCGGTAAGTAATCCGGTTTTTCCTCTTCGCCACGACAGCACCCGAGAGATTTCCAGAGATAATCACTTGGGCGGGCACACCGTGTTAAGGACAGATCTACCAAAAGTTAGATCCTCGGTAGAGGACAAATCTAGTCTATAGTGACTATAAAAGGTAGACGGAGAAGACCAGGTTGCAGCCTTACATATTTGTTCAATTGGGACGTTCGCCCTCTCGGCCCAGGAGGATGATATGGCTCTAGTGGAGTGCGCCTTAATCCCCAGTGGAGGGTCTTCTCCTTTTGTCAGATACGCCATTGTGATCGCATCTCTAATCCATCTGGATATCGTGCCTGATGTAACTGCAGACCCCTTCCTGCTGCCCTGGAAGGAGACAAAAAGAGACCTACTCTGCCTCCAGGGACTGGTCCTATCTAGATAGGCTAGCATGGCTCTTTTCACATCTAAGGTGTGATATTTCTCCTCGTCCTGTGTTGACGGGTTCTCATAGAATGAAGGTAGGCATATCTCTTGAGATCTATGAAATTTAGTTGCCCGTTTGGGCAGATAGGACGGGTCCGTCTTTAAAATGAGACTGTCTCGTGTTGTTAACAGGAACGGTGGGTCTACTGATTGAGTGATCTTCATGCTCTCTCTCCTGGCCGATACTAAGGCCACCAGCATAGCCGTTTTCAATGAGAGGCACTTTACTGATGCTGAACTTATGGGCTCAAACGGTGCCTGAGTGAAGGCATCCAAAACTAGAGTAAGGTTCCACGCTGGTAGCCGAGGCATATGCACCGGTTCTGCTCGTTGACAAGCCGAGATAAACCGAGTCACCCATCTATTTGCTGCCACGTTATAGTTAAATAGGGCTCCTAGGGCTGACACATGGACCTTAAGAGTGCTTACTGAGAGTCTCAGTTCTCGGCCTTTTTGTAGAAACTCTAGAATGGCCGTAATGGGTACTTCACCAGCTAGTTTTGTTGGGTGAAAAGCCAGGAACTTCCTCCACACCTTAGCATATATTTTTGTCGTGGACTCCTTCCTGCTTTGTAGCAGGGTATTGATTAGGTTCTTTGAGAAACCCTTCTGCCTCAGTAGCTCCCTTTCAAATTCCAGGCCGCTAGGTGCAGGGCTTTGGCCTGTGGATGGTAGCAGGGTCCCTGCGAGAGAAGATTCTGGTGCAGCGGCAGGATCCACGGGTCGGTTACCGACATGGCTCTCAGCCATGAAAACCACGGTCTTTTTGGCCAAAATGGGGCTATCAAGATGACCCTCGCCCTCTCCTGTCTTATTTTCCTGACTACTGTTGGTAGTAGCACCATTGGAGGGAAGGCATAGGCTAGTTGGAATGCCCAGGGTGCTTGGAGGGCATCTAGAATGTCTGGGTTGTCTGACCTGTAGAGAGAAGCAAACCTTTTTACGCGCCTGTTGGCTCTGGTTGCGAATTGGTCTATCTCCGGTCTCCCCCATTCTGACGCTATCATTTCGAAGACGCGTCTGCTGAGGACCCACTCGCCCTGGTATAGGGCCTGGCGACTGAGATAGTCTGCTTGGGAGTTGTCTACTCCTCTTATATGGAGCGCTGACAAGGAGAGAAGATGGACCTCGGCCATCTCCAGGATCTTTCCCGCGATAGACATCAGTGGCATTGACCGCTTGCCTCCTTGCCGGTTTATATAGGCCACTGCGGTGGTATTGTCTGTCTGGATCTTTACGTGGGTGCCCCTTAACTGCGGGAGAAAGTGAGATATCGCGTAAAAAATCGCTGTCAGCTCCTTTACATTAGAGGAGGCCTCTATTTCATTCTCACGCCACCAGCCTTGTACCATGTGCTCCTCTAGGTGGGCTCCCTAACCTAAGGGGCTGGCGTCCGTGGTGAGTACTTTGGAGGGAGTCACCCACCACTGTACTCCCTTCGATAGATTGGAAGGAATTAACCACCATTTTAGGGATTCAACCACCTCGGGCGATAGGGACATCTTCCCTTCCAGCCGCCCCTGCAGTCTGTCTCCTGCAGAATAGCCCACTGTAGTACTCTGGAGTGGAACTGAGCCCATTGCACCGCTGGAATGCACGATATCAGAGACCCCAGCAAGGACATGCCCTGTCTCAATGATATTACAGGTCTTCCTGTAGCATTCTGTATCTTATCGATTATGGCCATTACTTTGGCGTTCGGCAGAAAGCACTCCTCAGTTATGGAGTCCACTTGCAGGCCCAAAAACCTTTGACAGGTCACAGGCGCTAGTCTGGACTTTTCCCAGTTAATTAGCCAACCCAGTGTTTGTAGGGATGAGATAATCCTAGCTATTCTTGCTTCACACTGTGTAACAGAATTCCCCACTATGAGCAGGTCGTCTAAGTAAGGGACAACTAAGGTGTCATTCAGCCTTACATACGACATTACTTCCAGCATTAATTTGGTAAATACCCGAGGAGCCATGCATAGCCCGAATGGCATTGCCGCAAACTGGAAATGCTGAATCCGACCTCTGAACCAGACTGCTACCCGCAGGAACCTCTGGTGCCCTCGATATATGGGGAGATGGTAGTAGGCGTCCTTTAGGTCCAAGACTGCCAAATAACACCTGGGAAACAAAAGCTTTATTGCAGACTTAATCGACTCCATCTTAAACGATCTTAGTCTTAGGAAGGTATTAAGTTTCTTTAAATTTATTATAGTCCTGTAAGAGCCATCTGGTTTTGGGACTAAAAATAGAGGAGAATAAAAGCCCATCCCTATTTCGTCGTCTGGGACCTCTACTAGGACCTGTTTAGTTAGCAGTACTGCAATCTCCATCTCCAGTGCTTCCTGCTGTGATCGGGACTTCATAGAAGTCAATAGGAAGGAGTTCGGTGGATACCGAACAAATTCTAATTTTAGGCCTGATGACACAATATTTAAGGCCCACGGGTTTGATGTCACCTTCGTCCATTGGCGGCTGAATCTTAATAGCCTGCCACCTACCGGTGTAACGGTTTTATCGGGATCTGTCTCCCCTGAAGGGACGTTTCCCGAATAGGTTGCCTCTTTGCTTGGGGTCCTTATTTCCCCAGCGGTCCTGGGGTCTAAAGTCCTTCTTTTTACCGAACGGCGGCTTCCTGTAGGCCCTCCTGTTGAACGGAACATACGGGTTAGGGAACCCCTTCTTCCCGCTTTTGTCAAAATCTCATCCAGTTCCGTGCCAAACAGGTACTTACCCTGGCAGGGTATAGCACACAATCTAGTTTTTGTTTGTGTGTCTCCTTTCCACCCCTTCAACCATAAGGCCCGCCTGCCAGCATTGGTCAGTCCTGCCGCTCTAGCTGATAACCGGAGAGAGTCTGCGGAGGAGTCGGAGAGGAAGGCCGCTGCTCCCTTAATGAGGGGCATAGAGGAAAGAAGTCTATTCCTAGCTACTCCATTCTTAATATTGTCCTCCAAGTCATTCAGCCACACCAAGATTGATCTTGCCGTACACGTGGCTGCTATTGCGGGCTTAAAGGCTGCCGTACAAGCTTCCCAAGATCTTTTGAGGAATGTATCGGTCTTACGATCCGAAGAATCAGCCAAAGATCCCGAATCCTCTACCGGCAAGGAGGATCTACGGGAGGTAGAGGCCACTGCCGCATCCACCTTGGGGGCTCTCGACCAGGCTGTTAACTCCTCATCGTCAAAGGGATACTTACGCTTTGACGTTAAGGGGAGGAAGGTTCTCTGACCTTGTTTCTCCCATTCCCTCTTAACTAGGTCTTTTACAGCTGGGACCACTGGGAATGCTCGGACCTTTTTAAGGGAAATACCCGCAAACATTATGTCCTGAGGGGTCTTAGGGTCCTTACTCTCCGGCAACCCCATGGTATTTCGGACGGACTTCACTAAATTACTGACACTGTCCGTGGGGAAACACGTCTGATCCTCGTCCTCTGAGGAAAGGTATTCCTGGGACTTATCGGAATCAAGTTCTCCGGTATCTGACGGCGACCTTGACGCCAGTGAGACTCCTCCTTTAGGCGAACGTATTTCTCTCACGGAGGAGTGACCCCCTAGACTACTGGAACCGCCTAAGGCCCGTAGTTCCTCTCTTATCATTGCCCGGATATCCTCCTTCTTTCGTGAGGATTCCTCCTGTAAGGCCTCCTCAATACATGATTGGCATAATCTCTTTGGGTGGCCATCCGGGAGGGGCTGCGAACATAAGGCACACTCTCTATGTTTCGCCTTCTCTGTTCTTTTAGCCTAAAGGGGGTATGGACCAGAAAGAGAGGGCCATCAATTATCTATCCTGACCAAAAAAACACTCACCCGTGAATTTCGTCAGCAACTACCGGCTGCGGTGTCCGAGACCCAGGCTGAGGCGAGGCATGGGACGACTTCTTTTCCTTGCGTTTCTTCTCTAACGGCTCATCCTGCCTGGAAGGTCCACTAGATTCTTTCCTGGAGCTGCCACTTTTTCTGGTGCTATTGGTTCTCCTTGCAGCACTGCTTTTTCTACTGCCAAGTGGGAATACCACTAGCTGACCTAATGGGAGCGAAGCTGGGTCATCTAAGGACGACATGACTGCGCACTAGCGCTGTGTCTGTGGCCTCCTTTTAAAGCCTTTGCTATAGCTGCTCCTCCTTTCTTTTTTTTTTTTTTTTCTTTTTTCCCCCTACTGCGCATGCGCGGGCGTTGTCCCGCGGTCTCTGCCTTCTGCCTGATCCCGGAAGTCCTCCTCCACTTCCGGGTTGCCTCTCCTGGGGAGCGCTGGGTCACCGCAAATAGTGATGCGGCCGGCGACGCCGCGCGTCTGCGCCCCCCCTCAACGCACTCAAGCCCTTCTCCTGCCGCAGGTATGACTCCCAGTGCGCCGCTCAGCACACACGCTCAAGCCCTTCTCCTTTCGGGGGGGGCGCGCGGCCCAGTACGCCCAGATGGCGTTAGTAATGCGTCTACCCCCTCGGGGGGGGGGGTTATAGCCATGTCCCCAGTGAGCCTTGGCACCACTGTCGCCTCCAGCCTCACCTGCATTACACCAGCTCTGGGGGGGGGGGAATGCACCTCTCCGCCTGACGCTGCCTCCGGTCCTGGGGCCCCTGCTGCTCATATTCTGCACGCAGGCGGCTACCAGACCAGGCATCCTCTTCTGCGGGTTCCTTTCCAGGAACAGGAAACCAAAACTGAGGGAGCGAGGGGGACCGCCCCATTTATCTCTCTGTAGGTTTCCTGTTCCGGAGGCGGATCCCCTCTCTCAGTGGGTGCTGTCGTGGCGAAGAGGAAAAAATTATTGGTTGGTGATAATGTCACGTGGACCCGTCCTGTGTGACGCGACCCGCAGGCCGGTAACTAAAACAACAAGACGCGGCACGTGATACTGTCCTGTGTGACACGGCACGCAGGTCAGTAACTAAAACAAGACACAGGGAAAGGGGAAACAGTTACAACGGTGGGCCCTGCGATAGGGAAAGGGGACGTGGAGACCTCCTGCACTCCCATGAGTCAGTGTCCCTAACGCTCCTAACGTTCCCTATGCCGCTTCCGCACCGGGCGCCGATCAGGAACCTGTCGCCCTAGCACACCCTACACCTATCCCTTGCTAGGGAGCTGGGTGGCGCAGGCACTGGCCCCACCGCTGTACTAATACACACTAAGGAAAAACACAAACAGGGAAACACCACTTAGCTTTACTTTGTTGCACTTGCTCCTGGCAACAGAGTCCACCACCAGAATGCAGCTACTGAATCGCTGCCACCAAGCTCTGTCAGAGCTACAAGGAAATCCCCTATGACTCCTTCCACACCAGGGCTAAGACAGTGCTGCAAGGAACACTCTCCAGCTCCTTCCTCCACCAAGGATGGTTGAAATGAACACTATCACCAACACTGATTGCAACACCTGTGACTTTTTTATAGGTAAGAGCCAGCAATCACACCTGCATTATAATCATGTGCACTTAACTAAAGAAACAAGAGTGCAATGACGCTCACCACCACCAGGGGCAAACAGAACAAACGACACCACAGTGCAATAATCCTAATGGCCACCGGGGGCAAAAACCAAACTTAAGCACAGCTTAGGAAAAAAATGGTTATCTGTGTTTTTTATCAGTCCTGATCCAGCATGGATGATGACATTCGTTAACCTGTTGGTCCAGGGACCAAAAAGAAACTGTAGAGTTCATAAATTATCCTAAAAAGTATTGCTTGTTGCTGAGAAACGTTTCATAACAAAGCTTCGAACTAGGATATTAGCAAGGATAACACAGTCAAGATGTAGAGAAGACCAAGCTGTGAGTGCTGACCAGGCATAGGGTGCAGAACTGCTGGGGCCTGGCCTACTGTTGCAGGGGAAAAGGAGATTGAGGACAGAGCAGAACCTTGACCTGTGTAGAGGGGGCATGGTGAGCCAGGGGGGTATAAGAGGGTTTGCGCAGGAAAAGAGAGGGGCTCCCCACCAGAGAGAGAAGTCAGTGAGGACCGACACTGAGCTGCGAGTAAAAATAGGTCGCACAGCAGCGATTACAGTCAGGTGCAGCAAGGACTCTCAGACCTCATTGGGCATGCAGAGGAACGGAAGAATCGCAGTGGATTATTCTTTGCTGTGCTGCAGCATACCACCAGCCATCCAACCCAGGAATAGAGAAAGACATCCAAGTGACAATAAGTGAAATTGGCATATATAAACTGCCTTCTTGAGTTGTTTTATCCTTTGTACCTCTCAGCCTTCCTCTTGTTTACTCCCTGTTGCTCCCTGCCAGGAGGTTACCTCTGTACCCATTAATCAAATAGTTGTTTTCTCCTGTTAACCCTTGCTCTGTACTTCTGTGTCACTGCATCCTAGTACCTGTGTTACATTTGGCGTAGTCGGCAGGATGCAGTCTTTGGACACAGATGCTGCAGATCAGTCTACCATGAGTTTCCCAAGGTCTAGCTTGCTGCTGGGGGCCGTGCTCAGCGATCTCCCAAATTTTTTATTATCTGGTGCTGTGGGACTGGACTGAGAGTGTAAAGAGCATGTTGCGGGTGCACCCCATGACCCCTGCTATGCAGTCTGAGATTGCTTTAATGACCCTAGATGGTTAGGCCCAGTACTCTGTTATGTTCCGCGCCCCCCACAAACATTATATACTGGATAAGGTGGTGCAGATTTTAGAAACAATGCATGATGACCCCACTGATGTTGGGGAGCTGCGAATGCGACTGTTTCACCGCATTCAGGGAGAGGGAGAGACTGTGATTCTGACCCGCCCCGGAGGCAGTAGGGTACTCGGTGCCGGGCCCGTTGATTTCAATGGGAGATGTCACAGTGGCAGTGACCCGGTCCGTGGCCTCAGGCAGTCAGTGTAAAAGGGGTAGAGTGATGGGGATAAAGTTATTGAGATAATTCGTGATGCCACCTGTGGTTTCTGGTCAGTTTGACCAGCGCTGCAGGGTAGCTTCTCTAGGACAGATGGTGTGGTGCAGCAATGATGTTGGAGCTCTCCACAGGTGGAGCTGTAGTCCCAGGGCAGTAGTAATAGGTGTTGAGGGAGAGAGTGCAGTGTTAGGCACAGAGATGTAGCAGTGCTGAAAGGGTTGCAGGAAGAAGGCAATGACACAACAGGGTGCAGTTTCCTTTACCTTTACTGTGCTTTGTCAGTGCAGTCTAGGATCCAGATCACAGATGGAACAGGAGTTGATTAGTCTGGAAGCAACTTAGGAATCTCTCCATGCAGATGGGTTGTGTAGTCTCCTTCCTAGCGCTTATCTGAGGTACTTGCAGTACTGAGTTACACTGAAGTCCCCCTTGCTTGCTCTCTTTAGAACGCCCCTCGTATGGCAGGCAGCAGTAGCCTTCTATCTCTACTTGCTCACACACGTTACTGCTACACCTCCGAGTCTTAGTTGGGAACAGAGCATTTACAGCCTTCTGTTCCTCCGGCTTCTGCTGCAGGACCATCAGCATCCATACAACTTTGGATACCGGACTCCGAACCATGCGCTTGAAGCCAGAAGTGGGCCTGAATTCCCCTCAATCCTCCAGTTCCTCTTTTCCACATCCACACACTTTGCCCTCATCACAGAACTGACTTAACTTCCCCTTCCCGGCCCCCAGAGAGCAGCTCCTCCCCCAGTTTGGTTCAGAGCTCCCCCTGCTGGCCTGGAGTGGGAACTATGCTGTGTGTTGTATTTAACTGATAGAGAGACCCTTCCTTGCTTCCAAGCATGACATCACCCTCCCTAGGAGGAAGGTAATGCCACTGTGGCGACCATACTCCTGGGGGTGCCACATTCCCCCCTAGTGCAATTCAGTACTCCCGGACTGAAGAAAACATGCAAAACATATTAATAAATGAACAATTGTAACTGTTGCAAGATGTCAAAAATGAAAAATTACAAAAACCAAAGCTCAAAAATAGTCCTTGTGATGATTAGTCCATGCGTCAATGTCCATGGTCCATTTCCTGAGCAGTTGGTAACTATATACAAGATAGTTTTGGCCACACATAGTCCTGTGGCCCAATTGTCCATCAAAAACAAACTGAGAGTGCTCAAAAGATTCTTACAGAGTCTCTGTAGGCACGTAAGCTTGAAAAGTTGCATATTTACAGTTTACCTTTCATATAACTTATTTATATACGAAACCTTAGGGGTGGTATACCTTGGGTACTATGGACAGACCTACGTAGCACTGGTGTTGTTGGGCACCTTACTGGATGCCTTGTGTTAACTACTACTGGTGTAGTGTGTGTTGTACTGGCTACGCTACTGGTGGTTCTGCGTAGCTGTTATAACTTTATATACTCTGTGTAATGGAGGTCAGTGACGTGGATCAGAAAAGAGGCCTGAGCTCATAGGTTTTCAGTTCTGTAGTATCTATCAGAATCAAGCAGGTTTACAGATAAGACACAGCAGGGTAAAAGCAGATGAAGATAATAACGCAGTGAGCAAACGTACAGACCGTGGAGATGTATGAAGTCCAAGTTGCCAGATCCAGAGACCTGGAGAGCAGGCCAGGCCTGCTAGCAGGAAACAGTCCTTGAAGTGGAGGTGGGTGCAGAGCTGATCCTGAAGAAACAAGTCTTTACAATGAGACCAAGATTCACAGGCAGGCAGGGTATCCCAAGGTAACGAAGAGACAAGCTAGGTAGCAGTCCTTCCAGCTTGATAACAAGTCCAAGAACAAGTATACTCAAGCAATGAGTAATCATACAGAGCCTCCTTATATACAGAGCAGACAGGAACAAGAGAGATCAACACAGGAAATAAGATGGCCCCCGTTGAGGCTCGTGACTCCATCTTGGATGAGGGCAAAAATGAACTAAACTAAGGGCAAAGCAGAAACTGAGCGACAGACATAAGGCAAGGATTTCAGAGAAACGGATATGCAGGCCAAGTCCTTACAGTAGCACAGGAATACTAGATTTCCTAGGACCACTTCTACTCACCGTGGGCATGACAGATTCACCACTGGCAGGGCAAGGATTCTCTTGCTCCACTGCTGGTGTGGCATCCGCTGCCTGTACTTGCTGGTTTTCAGAGTGGTCTTGAATCACTTCTTCTTGCACTACCAGTTGGGGAAAGGTCAAAACTGGCACCACTATGGCCTCATTCGCTCTAGTCCAATTTGAAGGGAATTCTCCGAGCACAGTGTTGACCTTTCCTTCTTCTTCCTCTATGGGCTGAAGGTTGGGCTGAAGGTTGTTTTGCTCTTCCATTCTGTCCTTTAGTTGGTCAGGGCACAGTTTCAGATGATCCCTCAACACTGCTGATGAGGTTTCTCCTCCATCCTTACTGATAAGGCACACCTTGGTGTTGTCAAAGTTTGATGGTAGGACGGTGTAGGGTTCAGCTTCCCATTGATCATCCAATTTATGCATCCTCCTTTTCCTCTTTAGGACCTGTTCTCCTGGTGACAAGGGAACTGCAGGTGCATGTTGATTGTAGTTCTTTTTGTCTTGCCTGCGCTAGACTCTTTTCCACACACTCTTGTACTCTTCGGTATTGCTGCTGCCGCTCTGTATCCCAGTCAGCATCTGGTGATGTCACCTCAGGTGATTATTAATTGTGCATACTCAGATTGGGCCAGGGTTACTAGTGGGGTACCACAGGGTTCTGTATTGGGCCCCCTACTATTTAATATATTTATTAATGATCTAGTGGATAGCTTGCACAGTAAAATATCAGTATACAAAACTATGTAACGTAGTTAACACAAAGGAGGACAGTTTGCAACTACAGACAGATTTGAGTAAATTGGAGAATTGGGCTGAAAAATGGCAAATGAGGTTTAACACAGATAAGTGTAAGGTTATGCACATGGGAAGGAGAAACAGATGCTACAATTACTTACTAAATGGGAAACTGCTGGGGAAATCAGACATGGAAAAAGACTTGGGCATCTTAGTCAATAAGAAGCTAAATTGGAGTGCCCAGTGTCAGGCAGCTGCCACTAAAGCAAATAGGGTCATGGGATGCATTAGAAGAGGTCTGGGGACACGAAAACATAATTCTCCCTCTGTACAAATCACTCGTCAGACTACACTTGGAGTATTGTGTGCAATTTTGGACGCCGGTGCTCAGGAAAGACATTACTGAACTTGAAAGGGTTCAAAGGCGGGCTACTAAAATGATAAATCGAGTTGGTTCACTACAATACCAAGAAAGGTTATCAAAATTAGGTCTATTTACTCTAAAAAAGAGAAGACTTAGGGGAGACCTAATATATATGTACAAGTATATCAGAGGGCAATACAGAGATCTCTCCAATGAACTGTTTGTATCAAGGACTGTGACAAGAACAAGGGGGCATTCTCTTCGTTTGGAGGAAAGACAATTTCTGCACCAGCATAGAAGAGGGTTCTTCACGGTAAGAGCAGTGAGGCTCTGGAATTCTCTTCCTGAGGAAGTGGTGATGGCCAACTCACTGAATAAATTTAAGAAAGGAATGGATGCTTTTCTTGCGACTAACAGTATAGATGGTTACGAATAACATAATATAATAGGTAGATTGTTGACCCAGCTTAGGGGAAGGAATTTTTTTCCCTATGGAGAAAATTGGCTTCTACTCTGTGGGTTTTTTGCCTTCCCCAGGATCATCAATGCAGAACAGCTGCACTAAAAATAGGCTGAACTAGATGGACATAAGGTCTTCCTTCAGCCTTCAAAACTATGTTACTATGTTACTATGTAAGGACTCCCATATCCAAATCAATAGGCAACTTGCCAGGCCTCGCTCTCATTAGGTAGGCTGGAGTGCAGTTGGTGGAATTCACAGGAATGTGATTGTAGAGGTCTACCAGATCTGGCAACTTCTCTGGCCACAGATTCCTCTCTTCCAAAGGCAAGGTCTTCACTAGATCGATCACCACCTGATTAATCTTTTCACACATGCCATTGGTCTGTGGATGGTACGGTGTTGTCCTGATCTTCTTGCAACCATACAAGTAACAGAATTCCTGAAACACTTCTGCCTCAAAGGCTGGACCTTGATCTGTAAGCACTCGCTCGGGATATCCGTGTGGTCAACAAAAGTGCTGTTGGAATGCTCTGGCTGCTGTCCTGGCTGTTTGATCCTTGACAGGCACGACTACCAGGAATCTCGAGTAGTGGTCAACGATGGAAAGAGCATAAACGTAGTCTGAACGGATTGGGACCAGCTTCACATGGTCCAGGGCTACCAACTCGAGAGGCTGTTTGGTTATTATTGGCTGCAAAGGAGCTTGCTGGCTGTTATGGTCCTTCCTGCGCAGGTTACATTGTCCACACTCCCGGCACCAATTTTCAATGGCCTTCCTCATACCAGCCCAATAGAATCTCTCCCTAAGGAAGGCCTCCAACTTCTTCCAACCGAAATGTCCAGCTCAATTGTGGTATGCTTCCAAGGCCATTGATGATTCCCTCTTTGGGACTACCACCTGCCGCCAGACCAACTCCTGAGTGCGGGCATTGATACTCCTCCGACACAGCTTTCCCTCATAGATGAACAGCCTGCCTCTTTCCTTCCACAACTGCTGGGTTTCTTCAGGAGCATCTGGACCTGGGTGCGAGTCAGCTTGTGACAGTACCTCCTTTGCCAGGCGGACTGCGGGGTCGCTATCCTGCATTTCTGCCCAGTCATGATGAGGCAATGGATTTAGAGTGGCCTCTTTCACGACAGATCATCTGTTTCTCACTCCTTGGGCACGTTGGGCCGCAATTGGCCGGTGGAAGGCAGGTAACTCTATTTCTTCGAGTGCCTCAGGGTCTTCTCCCTCATCTGGCAGATTGGGCATCCTGGACAGTGCATCAGCATTGGCATTCTTGTGCCCCGCTCGGTACTTAATGGTAAGTTCATAGTTAGACAGCCGGGCCATCCATCGCTGCTCCAGTGCATCTAATTTTGCAGTTTCCAAGTGAGTCAGCGGGTTGTTGTCCGTGAAGATGGTAAACTTGGCTGAAGCTAGGTAATGCTTGAATCGTTCAGTCACAGCCCAGACTATGGTGAGGAACTCCAGTTTTTAGGAACTGTAGTTGTCAGGGTTCCTTTCAGTGGGATGAAGCTTTCTGCTGGCGTAGGAGATCACTCTTTCTTTGCTATTCTGTACCTGTGACAGTACTGCTCCCAGTCCCACGTTGCTGGCATCAGTATACAGAACAAATGGTTGGTCATAATCTGGGTAGGCCAGAACTTCATCTCCTATGAGAGCCATTTTCAGTCGAGTGAAGGACCTCTCCATTTCTTCATTCCATTCAAATGTAGGACTCTTCTTCCTGGCTTTCTTGGGCTGGCCCACCAGAAGATTTTGCTTAGGCGTGGCTATCTCAGTGAAGCCTTTGATGAACCTTCGGTAGTAGCCTACCAGCCCAAGGAATTGACGTACCTCTTGAAGGTTGCTGGGCTTCTGCCTGTCCCGGATGACAGTGACTTTGTCAGGATCTGGTACCACACCTTCTGCGCTCACCACATGACCAAGGTACTGTACCTCGGGCTTCAGGAGGTGGCATTTGGATGGCTTCACTTTCAGGCCAAAGTTGGACAAGGCTTCAAACACCTCAGCCAGGTGCTCCAGGTGGTCTTCATAAGTCTTGGAGAAAGCAATGACATCATCAAGGTACAACAGAACTGTCTCGAAGTTCTTGTGTCCAAGACAGCACTCCATTAGCCGCTGAAATGTCCCTGGGGTGGTGCAGAACCCGAATGGCATGTAGTTGAACTCGCAGAAACCCATTGGTAGGGTAAACGCTGTTTTCTCCTTGTCTGCCTTTGCCACGGGAACCTGCCAATACCCACTAGTGAGATCGAAGGTGGAAAAATAGTTAGCAGTTTTAAGTGCAGCTAATGACTCTTCAATTCTGGGAAATGGGTAGGCAACCTTATGTGTAATGATGTTAATTTTTCTGTAATCAACACACATTCTCATGGTACCATCTTTCTCTTTCACAAAGACTATTGGAGCTGCCCAGGGGTTACAACTATCTCTGATCACCCCAGCTTCCTTCATTTCCTGCAACATACTTCTGGCACATTGATATTGTGTTGGGGGTATAGGCCGGTACCTTTCTTTAATGCGTAGATGATCTCCAGTGGGGATATGGTGTTGAACCCCTTTTGCCTTCCCAAAGTCTAGAGGGTGTTTGCTGAATATCCGCTCATACTCCTGAGCCACTCGGTAAACCCCATTCTTTTGGTATGAAGGGGTGGATTCAGTTCCCACATGCAGCTGCTGACACTCCTTCAGCTGCTTTACAGAGCCATTGTCCCCTGCCTGGTCGGATGAGACCCAGGGCTCTGCTGCCTGTATTGCTTGTTACTGACAGTAAACAGCTTAGCAACTGTGGCATACCGAGGTGTTGTGGCCTCCTCCTCCCCACAATTCAAGAGGCGTACAGGTACTCTCCCTTTGCGGACATCGACTACCCCTCTGGCTGTCAGGACAGTGGGCCGGCTATCAGAGTACACTGGCTCTGCCAATGCTTGGTAATCTTTTCCTCTGAGTTCTATGGCTGCCCGACACCAAATTAACATTTCACATCTGGGGGGTATCGCAATGGGGAATGAATCACTCACTCTGACGCTGCCAATTTCTCCGCCAGACTGTTCTACCTGCTGTCTTTGCATCAGAGCCTTGATCTCCTTCTGCAGGACTCGTTGTTCACTGGAACCAGCAGTCTCAGCTACCTGTTGCAACAAAACAATAACCTCGGCAAGACAATTTTCAATCACATTAGTACCTAAGGTCATCATTGGGTTACATTCTCGTCGATCAATGTCTACAACTATCAGACATTGAGATTTTAACTCCACTCGCCCCACCTTAATGGTAATCTCTTTACATTCTACTTGCGGCAAAGACTGACCATTGCTGGCAACTACTGTCAGCTCATCACTTGGGCCGCGAGTAAGTTCAGAGTCAGCCCAATACCGCTTGTAAAGGATATATGGCATAGTTGTCACCTGAGAGCCAGTGTCCAGCAAAGCGTTCATGGGGATGCCGTCAATCACCACTGGGAGGACCGGCCACCATCCAACATACTTGGCTCACCAGTTCTTTGGGCCTTGTGGTCCTACTTCTGGGGGTTGGCCCTCTGCCCCAGGGGTTGCTCGTTTAAATAACAGAATCTTGCGATGTGGCCTGCCTTGTGGCAGTGACGACAGATGGGACGTCCGTCCTGGTCATAGCGATCGTTGTTTCTCCCTCGGAGTGGCAGGATCCTCTTCTTCCGTAGCCACTGGACATCCTCTGGACTGGAGGCCAGCTGGATCTTCTTCTTTGAGGACACCTGCATGGACTGCACAGTTTTGGCAAGTGCAGCCATATTTTTGGTCAGCTCTTGGACCTGAAGGTGCAGTTCTGTAGATGGATCATTATCCAGAGTCTGTGTGTCAGCATCCACAGGGCTCGGAGGGAAAGATGCTGCTTCTTGGTGGTATGTGATCGCTGGGTGCCTAGGGGGTGCTGGACGGCTGACATTTGGTTCATGCAGTACCCGGATAGCCCTGCCTTTAAAGTCTGCAAAGTCTAGATCAGGGTTCTGTAGGGATATGGTCTGTCTCCATCTTTCACACTGTCCGGGTCAATCTGCTTTATGGCTCGCAGCGCCTCCTGCAGGTTAAGAGCATAGTCCCTTATACTGTCCTGCACTCTTTGCTTACACCCAAAGAATCTCATTTTTATTTCAGCTGCAGTGCAGGTGTCAAAGGTGCTTTTTAGCTTAGCCAGAATCTTTTTAACAGTCACTTTATCAGTGTCCTGCCAGGACTTTACTTCTCTTTGTGCTGCACCAGTTAGCTGCCCAATAAGGATGTTCACTTTTTGGCTTTCAGACAGAGGATACACTTCAAACAAACTGCACAGTCTCTCTTTGAATTCACACAGGGTATGTGACTCCCCTGAGTACTGCGGTAACCAGGCCGCTCCCGGTATATAGGGCATGGACAGCGGCAATATGGGGACTGCTGCAGTTAGCGCTGGTTCTTGCGGTGCCATTGGAGCCGCAGCTTCGCTTGCCCCTGCATCTTGCGGCGCTGTGGGGGGTGCGGTGGCGTTCACCGCTGCATCTTCTCTTGCCTCAGACATTCTCTTTCCCCCCTAGTTAACATTGGCCAGGCTCTGTGTCTCACTGGCTTACCGGTCGCCGCTCCGCAGGCTGGATGATCGGGGGACGCCGGGACTGCAGGCCTCCACTCCTCACTTCCCGCCCGCTGGTCTCTTCCCACACAGCACCTCACTTTTCGCGCTTTCTGGCAGACTCCACCCACGACGGCATGGCACTTTGGCTTCCCGCGCACGCAAAGTGGCGGGGTAATGGCGGCAAGTCCACGCCACACAACACAGTCTCTGGCACACAGGACCCGGTCAGGGGCGGACACAGACTGCATATGTGCCCTGTGCAAGAAATCTTCCCGGGCCCCCCCCCAATACTGCAACAAATTTAAAGGGAACCTATCACCCCACGCAGGCATTTTTAAGTAAAAGAGCCACCTTGTGCAGCACTAATGCTGCATTCTGTCAAGGTGGCTCTTTTATTTAGGGTACCTTGCGCCGCAGAAATAATCGTTTTTAAAATTGGTCAGAAATACCTGATATTTGTCAGGGGGGCAGGGCTTTCTCCATCTGAGAGACGCCTCACATCCATCACTCATGTATTCCTACATTGTGTCTCCGCATCCAAATCTTTATTTTCAAATCCTGGCGCCTGCGCTGTACTATGTATTCTTGGTTACCGTCGCCCGTCCTCTGTCATGACGTTGGCGGCCAGAGACCTGGCCCCGCAGTCGCTTATGGTTTATTTACACTGCGGGGCTGGGAATCTCGGGCATGTGCAGTAGTTAAACAAGATTACATAGTACAGCGCAGGCGCCAGGATTTGAAAATAAAGATTTGGAGGCGGAGACACAATGCAGGAATACATGAGTGATGGATGTGAGGCCTCTCTGTCAGATGGGAAAGACCTGCCCCCTTGACACATATCAGGTATGTCTGACCAATTTTAAAAATGATTATTTCTGCGGTGCAATGTACCCTAAATAAAAGAGCCACCTTGACAGAATGCAGCATTAGTGCTGCACAAGGTGGGTTCTTTTACTTAAAAACGCCTGCAGGGGGGGGTGACAGGTTCCCTTTAAGTAAACATATAGGTTGTATGAGCACGGGACTATGGGATGGAGGATAATCATTATAATTTGTTATAACTAACCACAGTTAGTTACTATGCCCGGGCAATGCCAGGCTCTTCAGGTAGTATATTTATTAACAGCATAGAATGAATTGAATTAGAATGCAAAGAAGCAGTGTTATCACTCACTAGTCTGCAAATGTTGGCTGTAATCCTGCTGTATGGAGGCAGAATGGAACTTTAGGCCTGTAGTATAATGATCCCTGGCTTTAACTTATCAGCTTCCGTATATATATATATGTGTATATATATATATATATATATATATATATATATATATATAATATATATATATATTAAGAGTCTTCACCATAGCGTATAGCATCAAGAACACAATCTGTGAAAGGACACTGTTCGCAGTGTTAGAGGAGGACACGATGATGGATCTGAAGCATTCCCTGAAGTGCCTTCATGGTTCCGTCACAATCTCCTCCCGAAATTACCTCATTTCTGGTCAGCTTCTAGCACGCCACTTCCGGTGGAACATCACGTGCGAATTTTAAAGTGCTCCTCGGGGCTCCGCCGTGTACTCCTGTGTCCGCGGGAAAAGTAAGCTCCCAGCCGGGGCAGTGAGGTAGACTCTCTCTCAAAATCGGGACTGTCCAGCTGGGAGGTATGAATGCTCCCCACCATACACCTTGTACACATATTGCTCCACACACCACATACAAACACGGTTCCGCTTTTTATGCCTCGTACACACACGGCTCCACTCTGTACACCTCGCACACACACGGCTCCACTCAGCACACACATGGCTCCACTCCGTAAAACTCGTACACATGCGGCTCTGCTCCGTACACCTTGTACACACGTCGCCACGCTCCGTAAACCTTGTACACACATGGCTCCGCTCTGTAAACCTTGTACACTTGTGGCTTTGCTCCATACACCTTGTACACACGCAGTTCCACTCCGCACACCTCGCACACAAGCAGCTCCGCTCCATACACACATGGCTCTGCTCCGCACACCTCGTACACACACAGCTCTGCTCCGTACACCTCGTACACGTGTGGCTCTGCTCCGTACACCTCGTACACGTGCGGCTCTGCTCCTTACAACTCATACACGTGCGGCTCTGTTCCTTATAACTCATACACATGCGGCTCTGCTCCGTACACACACACGGCTCTGCTCCGTACACATCTCTGCTCCGTACACCTCGCACACGTGCGGCTCTGCTCCATACACACACAGCTCCGCTCTGTACACGTCGTACACACGCGGCTCCGCTCCGTACACCTCGTACACACGCACGGCTCTGCTCCATACACCTCGTACACACGCGTGGCTCCTCTCCGTACACCTCGTGCACACATGCGGCTCTGCTCCGTACACACACGGCTCTGCTCCGTACACCTCGCACACGTGCGGCTCTGCTCCGTACACACACGGCCCCACTCCATACACACACGGCTCAGCTCCGTACACGTCGTACATGTGCGGCTCCACTCTGTTCACCTCGTACACACACGGCTCTGCTCCGTACACCTCACACAGCTCCGCTCCGCTCCGTGCACCTCATACACGCGCGTCTCTGCTCCATACACCTTGTATACATACACGGCTCAGCTCCGTACACCTTGTACACACACACGGCTCAGCTCCGTACACCTCGTACACACACACGGCTCAGCTCCGTACACCTCGTACACACACACGGCTCAGCTCCGTACACCTCGTACACACACACGGCTCAGCTCCGTACACCTCGTACACACACACGGCTCAGCTCCGTACACCTCGTACACACACACGGCTCAGCTCCGTACACCTCGTACACACACACGGCTCAGCTCCGTACACCTCGTACACACACACGGCTCAGCTCCGTACACCTCGTACACACACACGGCTCCGCTCTGTACACGTGCGGCTCCGCTCCGTACACCTCGTACACACGTGCGGCTCTGCTCCATACACCTCGCTCAATTACAGCAAGCCTCTGACCGCAGCACCACCGTGCAGAGGCTATATTGTAGGTGCTGCGGGTAGAGGAGCGCATAATGCCGCCCCCTGCTGCCTGCCACCTGAGCAGCTCGCTCAACTTCAATCATTATAGCTGCACCCCTGCATGCAGTGCTGGAGGGGCCCCGTCTCCCCTGGGGCCCCGCCTTCTGCAGCGCTGCTCTCCTCTCCTGTGCTCTCCTCCTCGCAGCGCTTCACATGGCTAATTTGAATTGAATAATTAGCCATGTGCGGTGCAGGAGGCTAGAGGGGCCCCCTCTCCCCCGGGGCCCCTGTTCAATGCACGGGCTGCACGGGCGGTAGGTTGATTTCAATGGGAGATGTCAGTGACAGTGGCCTCAGGCAGTCAATGTAAAAGGGGTAGGGTGATGGGGATAAAGATATTTAGATAATTTGTAATGCCACCTGTGGTTTCTGGTCAGTCTGACCAGTGCTGCAGGGTAGCTTCTTTAGGACAGATGGTGTGGTGCAGCAATGATGTTGAAGTTCCCCACAGGTGGAGCTGTAGTCCCAGGGCAGTAGTAATAGGTGTTGAGGGAGTGGGAGCAGTGTTAGGCACAGAGATGTAGCAGTGCTGAAGGGGTTGCACGAAGAAGGGAATGACACAACAGGGTGCAGTTTCCTTTACCTTTACTGTGCTTTGTCAGTGCAGTCCAGGATCCAGATCACAGATGGAACAGGAGTTGATTGGCATGGAAGCAACTTAGGAGTCTCTCTATGCAGATGGGTTGTGTAGTCTCCTTCCTAGCATTTATCTGAGGTACTTGCAGTACTGAGTTACACTGAAGTCCCCCTTGCTTGCTCTCTTTAGAACGCCCCTCGTATGGCAGGCAGCCGTAGCCTTCTATCTCTTCTAGCTCACACACGTTACTGCTGTGCCTCCGAGTCTTAGTTGGGAACAGAGCATTTACAGCCTTCTGTTCCTCCGGTTTCTGCTGCAGGACCATCAGCATCCATACAACTTCGAATACCGGACTCCGAACCATGCACTTGAAGCCAGAAGAGAGCCTGAATTCCCCTCAATCCTCCAGCCCCTCTTTTCCACATCCACACACTTTGCCCTTCTCACAGAACTGACTTAACTTCCCCTTCCCGGCCCCCAGAGAGCAGCTCCTCCCCCAGTTTGGTTTAGAGCTCCCCCTGCTGGCCTGGAGTGGGAAGTGTGCTGTGTGTTGTATTTAACTGATAGAGAGACCCTTCCTTGCTTCCAAGCATGACATCACCCTCCCTAGGAGGAAGGTAATGCCACTGTGGCGACCATACTCCTGGGGCGCCACAGTTCAGTATATCAACGCGTTGCAGGAGGTGCAGCGCACATCACTAAGTGGGATGATGTAGGGACCATGGGAGTGGGGCCCCTGATAGGATATTGAGAGATCAGTTTGTGTCGGGTTTCAGGGACACGCCTCTCAAGCAGGCTTTGCGAGAATGCCTGCATACTAGCCCATGTAGCCCATCTATGACCTTCATAGAAGTAGGGGGCTGAGGCATGCAAGAGAGAACAGGAACAGATGTGGCGGCTCTAGCAGAGATGGTCCAGAGCAACGAGGTACTCCCGCACCCGCAGCTGAGCCAGAGTGGGCCAGAGAGATCTGTAGGGAAATGCAAGAAATGCTGAATGAATCGACCAGCCTCAGAAGAGGCCCCGCTGCAGCTCAAGAAACGTCAAGAGCGGCCCCCTCATCAAGAGATAGAAGTGATTCGGGGTCCCACCCTTCCGTCGAACCCCGCCAGGGAGCGAGTCAACACAGTGTAGAATGGGACCCGACTTGCTACAAGTGTGAAAACACAGGACACTATGCCCAAGGCTGTCTGATACGAAGTCGGTCACAGCCATTGAACTAGTGGTTTCCATGACTGGGGGACGCAGCCCGGAACATGAAAGACAAAAGAAGAGAGAAGAAAGTCCCGAAGGCATATTTTCCATGAGCCCTACAGTATGGGCTGAAGTAAATGGGTGAGATTATTATTATAGGTGTCCATTGCTTGATTGACACCAGGTCACAGGTGACCACCATGCTGGAAGCTTACTTCAGGCACCATTTCCCAGAAGTATCATGGCCAGAGTGGGGGCTGGTAATCAGATTGACAGCAGCCAAACAGTTGCCCATTCCAGTCGCAGGGGTGGTCTGGATGGAGATCAGAGTATGGGGAAAGAATGTAGGCCAAAAAGGGTAATTTTGGTCGCTGCAAATGTCGGCTGTGGGCCCATGATGACTCTTGGGATGAATGTGCTGAAAGAGATTGGACAATTCCTGATCAATGAGCTGTGAGGGACTTTTTTGAACCAGTGGAGCCCGCGAACCCCTAAATGGAAGGTGTTTCAACAACTAATCCGAGCTGCCCAAGCTCAGGAAACATCGGGTGAAGGGAAAGTCTTGGGGAAGGTGATGGCTCCTGCAGCTGCCAAACTTGCCCAGCCAGATAGTACTCACGCTACCAGTACGAGCTTGTACACCACTTGAGTGGATGGAAGTGCAGCTAGAGCCGACATCAATGGACCAGGTACCCCTTGGACTTCTCGTAGCCCGGATGCTAGCCACAGTCCATGGTGGCAAAGCTGTAGTGCGGTGCATCAACTTGGGAGAAGACAGTCTCACCCTCTCACCTAAGAGTGAAGTGGCCCAGATCCTGGGAATGCCAGAAAAGTTGGTGCAACCTGAGGCAGTACAACTGGCTTTCATACAAGGGGATCCATGGACTTTAGCAGTCACAATGACACTGGAGCCCCGCCTGGTAGCATGAAGGAGGGTCGTGGGATCTTAGAGCAGATGCGGGGTGCGTTAACGGGACTCTCACCTCAGCAGGTGCAGCAAGTAGAAGATGTGCTAGAGCGTTATCAGGAGGTCTTCGCCCGCCATGAAGATGACATTGGTTGCACTCAGACTGTCGCTCATGAGATCCCTATGGGATGTGTTGCACCGATGCGAGAAAGATGCCGACAGATATCTCCCCAGATTTATAAAAAAGTGAAGGAGATGCTAGCTCACATGTTGCAGAGTGGAGTGATACGGGATAATCAGAGTCCGTGGGCAGCTCCCATTTTCCTGGTGCGGAAGAAAGACGGGACCTAACGTTTCTGCGTTTATTACAAACGGCTGAATGCCTGAATGGTGCGGGACTCCTATCCATTGCCAAATATTGAGGAGTCCCTATTTGCATTGGGAAAGGCAAAGTACTTTTCGTCCCTCGACTTGGCCAGTGGGTAGTGGCAGGTGCTCATGGCTGAACACGACCGGCCAAAGACAGAGTTCGTATTGCCCATGGGAATATTTGAGTTCCACCATATGCCCTTTGGCCTGACCATTGCCCCCGGGACGTTCAAGCGCTTGATGGAGAGATGCCTGGGGGACTTGAATTTTGAGGCAACACTAATCTATCTCAACGACATCACCGTCTACGCTGCCACCTTTGAAAAGCACCTCCAGCGACTGGAACAAGTGCTAAGGCAGCTACAGAGCCACGGCCTGAAGGTGAAGCCACAAAAATGTCATCTCTTCCGCAGATTGAATATCTGAGGCATGTCATGTCCGGTGAAGGAGTGAAACCCGCACATGGAAAGGTGGCGGCTAGAGTTAAGCGAAACGAGTCGGTCAAATTCATAAGTCGCCGACTTTCGCTGAAGTCGGGTTTCATGAAACGAAACCCAACCATAGCATGAGGTCGGCCACGAGGTCGGCGACCAGAGCGCCAAAGTCGCGTTTCAAATGATGCTTCCAGCGCCCTTTTTCAGTCAATGATGGAGGACGCACACTGTGGGCAACGCGATGACATGGGCAGCGGTCACCACCATCTTTGAGAAGGGCATGCAAGTGATTGGCTTGCTTTGTGTGGCGTCACAGGGGCTATAAAACGGCGTGCACACCGACCGCCATCTTACTTCTGCCGATCTTAGCATTAGGGAGAGGTTGATGCTAGAGATGAGCGACTTTGCCTTTTTTCGGGTCGAGTCGGGTTTCATGAAACCCGACTTTCGCAAAAGTCGGGTCGAACGCAATCGGCCGATTATCGTGAAAAGTCGAAGGCCGACTGAAACACGAAACCCAATGCAAGTCAATGAGGAAGAAAAGTCGGCAGTGAGTGGAGGACAGGAAACACACCTACAGTGCCCATTTTAATGCCAAAAACATCAATTCTTATTACTTAAGCTTGTCAACCTTAAGTTACTTTATAATAATAGTTAGGCATTGAAAATTGGGGATTATTTGGCTAAAGTTGTGGTGGGGGGTAGGGCTGGCTCCAGATTTTCATGGGCCCAGGGCCAAAAAGTGTCACTGGGCTCCTTTAACACATGCCACAATTCATGATCCTCTGATACAGCAGAAAAATAGTGGTATAGTACAATGAAAAATACTTCACTTCTTACATCACATGACTGATATCCATTTTAAATTCTCCAATAGCTCCAAAAACGGACAGTATATTACTCCATACAGTATTATGGCCACTGCATAGTGCGCCATACAGAGTAATGAGGCCCATATATTTCTCCATACAGAATCATTGGTCCCATATAATGTTCGATACAGTATATGATGAGCTCCACATAATGCTACAGTATGTTAGTCCCCATGGATGAAGCTCCACTGTCTTATGGGCCCAAATAATGCTTCATGTATAATGGGCCCCATTTCTAATGCTCCAGTGTATAATGGGCCCTGTAAATGCTGCTCCAGTGTCTAATGTCCACCTTTGGAATGCTCCAGTGCATGGTGGGCCCCATATATCATTCTACAGAGTATAGTGCTCCCCAAAAATTGCTCCCAACCTTTAAAACAATTAAATAAGTCTCCTCGCTAGGGAATCCCTGTACTCTGGACTCCTCGTCCCCATTTTCCATCTCTCTGCACTTGGACTGTTTAGGCAGAGGGCGTACAGACGTGATGTCATCGCGCTCTCTGACCAGAATGTCACTATCAGGAAATGTGGAAGACATCACGGTGGTGGAGCAGGGAGAGGTAAGTATTTCAACTTTGCAAGTGCTGTGATCCTGAGCAAGCAGGGGGGGCCCACTCATTTGCGACGGCACTGGCACAGGGCCCCTCATAGCACGGCGGTGTGTGGCGGTGTGTCTGACGGCGGGTGGGCCCTCCCCCTCCCACCGACAGAGACATCTCCCACCGACAGAGACACTTTTGTGTACTATGAGGGGCCCTGTGCCAGTGCCGTCGCCCATGAGTATGCCCCCCCCACCTGCTCAAGGAACCTGCACTTTCATCTGCACCATCCTCTTTGTCACCGTGTAAGGTGGTATAGTATGCGAGAAGGGGAACCTGAGTTTCATCAGGGTCAGATTCTGGCTGTGTAGAGTGCGAGGGGAATGTAGTGGTCTGGGTCAATGTACCAGCAGAATCATCTAGCAGTGGCTGGGCATCAGTGCACTTGTGGCACCCCCAGGAGTACGGTTGCCACAGTGGCATTACCTTCCTCTTAGGGAGTGTGATGTCATGCTTGGGAGCAACAAAGGATCTCTCTAGCAGTTAAACCAACACACAACACAGTTCCAACTCCAGGCCAGCAGGGAGTGCTCTGAACCTGACTGCTGAGGAGCTGCTCTCTGTGGTCGGGAGGAGGGAAGTTAGGGCAGTCTGTGAAGGGAAGGGGAAGAGTGTGGATGTGAGAAGGGGAGCTGGAGGATGAGCAGAGTTAAGGCTCACTCCTAGCTGGAGCGCATGGTCCGGATTCCGGTCTCCGAGTTTGTAGGGACACTGACGGTCCTGCAGCAGAAACAGGAGGAAGTAGCAGCTGTAAATGCTCTGTTCCCAACTAAGGCTCAGAGGCCCCAGCAGCGACGTGTGTGAGCCAGAAAGAAAAGGCTACGGCTGCCTGCCATTCGAGAAAGTTCCAAAGAGAGTCAACGGGGGGGAACTTCAGTGAACTCAGTACTGCGAGTACCTCAGATAAGCGCAAGAACGGAGGCCACACTACCTATCTGCAGAGAGAGAATTCCTAATTTGCTTCCAGGCTGACCCACTCCTTCTCCATCTGTACTCTGGGTCCTGGACGGCACTTACCAAGTACAGGTAAAGGAACTGCATGACTGTGTCTGTCATCTTTCTCCAGCGCCTGGCACACGGATCTGCTACATCCTGCACTGCACACTATCTACCAACTCTTTCATCTGCCCTGCGACTATGGCCCTACCTGTGCAGGGCTTCTACATCTTAGCTGCACCACAAAATCTGTCCCAGAGAAGCGACACTGCAGCACTGGTCAATCTGATCAGAAACCACAGGTGGCGTCACATATCATTCACCTATAAACGTTATTCACCCCTTTGCATGGACACCCTGGGCCACGGACCGGGTCACCACCATCATGACACATCCCTCTGAGACTCCGGCCCGGTACCGATTAACCCCACTGCCCTGGCTGGCGACCCACACTCCATGTCAGATTCATCTTGGACTGGGGAATTCACAATTTGACTTGATACCCAGGCATGGTAAGTGAGAAAGAGCTATATGGACTAATGTGAAGTGCGGTCTGCTGCATCATTCACTTTTGGTGGAGGTGAAGGACACAAGGACAGGGGTTCTTCCTGACCAGGAGCCAGCACTTGACGACTCAGTGCTTGCATTTTTTGAAACTTCAGAAGAGGAGGGCATATTAGCTGGAGTCTGTTTCGAAAATGCAAGCCAAAACCAGTTCCTGATGCTCCGGCTTTAAAAGCTGTTAACCTACTCCCAGAAAAGGTAGCCTGGAAGGCCTTCCGGAGCCAGACCATGACGCAGGCTCAACACCTCCTGCCTTAGCTGCTATTGTGCTTTTGCCACTACCAGCAGATGCACCACCACCATCAGTACCAGCTGGCCCCCCACACCCACATCTGCGGCCTCTTCCACCATACTTCCAAATTTTGGAGAAAATGTACCCAAAATAACATCAG
The DNA here is from genome assembly GCF_039654945.1 of Dendrobates tinctorius. Classification (NCBI taxonomy): domain Eukaryota; kingdom Metazoa; phylum Chordata; class Amphibia; order Anura; family Dendrobatidae; genus Dendrobates; species Dendrobates tinctorius. The sequence goes on from NW_027361754.1 coordinate 46,090,653, forward strand.
ATATATGGTACTGTATCAGAAGCGTACAGCTGTATAGAGTCAAAGGATAATTGTAACTCTCCGCATATATTTCATGAGTCACACAGAGACGCTCACAGGCTCAGTATGGATTAGACAAGAATATAAAAAGTAGAAAAAGGGTACAGTATCATCACATAGCAGGTATATATAGTATAGTTTAAACATTCTAAATCTCCGTATATATTTCAGGAGGCAGACACAGACACTCTCAGGCTCAGTATGGATTACAACACAATATAAAAAGCCGTAAAACGGTAATGGATCTGAAGCGTACAGCTGTATACAGTGTAGGGTCATTGTCAATCTCAGTATTTATTTCCAGAGTCAGAAACAGACTCTCACTTGGTCAGTTTGGATTAGACCAGAATATAAAAAGCAGTAAATGGGTAATGTATCACAAGCGTAGAGCTGTATACAGTGTTGGGGGTAATTTTTAAATCTACATATAAATTGCAGGAGTAACCCACAGACTCTCACACGCTCAGGATGAATCACACCATAACATGAAAAGAAGATCCGCAAGAAATAATCACACATGTGGGCCAATGTTCCAGGTGTCAATGATACACTTAGAGTGGTGGGTGGAGGAGGACTTTCTTGCAGAAAGGGTACAGTATCACCAGATACCAGGTCTATATAGCATAGTTTAAACATTAAAAATGTACGTCTATATATCAGGAGTAGTGTTGAGCCACCCCGCTAGTGTTCGAATTCGGTTCGGTTCGTCGAACAGGAGGCAAGTTCGTCGAATGTTCATCGAACGTTCGACGAACACCATCGAACCCCATCGAAAACAATGGCAGGCAAACACAAACACATAGAAAACACATACAAAACACCTTAAAAGGTGTCCCAAAGCAGACAAAATGCTCAGAAGACACAAATAACATATGGAAAAGGGCAACTAGATATAGAAAAGAGGTGGAGGAGTAAAAGGAGGAGGAGGAGACACAGATATAGGCATGTCATGCCCTTATAAAGTCAAGAAAGACTGGAATAAAAATCTAAAATAAAAAAAAATTATAAAATTATAAAATCGAAGACTATCATATACCGTCGGACTTCCCACCATAAATTATGCCAACTGACGATCGGGCGGCGTTATTCCCACGACCCTCTGAACAGCGTCCATGAAGGCAAAGTGTTTGGTTTCCGGGGGCAGTATGGTTGCAAAGCTGAACCTTAAAGGAATGTCCAGAATGGCACCACCAGGAGTGGAGCCTGCAGCTTAATTGGACTCCACACAGGCAACCTCAACCATGCCGGCCATGGAAAGGATGGACAGATTGCAAGCTTTCTCAATTCTGTGGGTGGTGGTGCATGGCCATTTTTAGTTGTGCTAGTGATTTGTCAGCTTAATTCCGTTAACGAACGAGACTCCGGCATGCCCCCGCGGTCCGCATCCAGCTTACTAGAGGGACACGTGAGGCTGTGACACGCGAGATCGAGTAATAATAGGTCTGTCATGACCTTACATGTCCAGGGCTGCACGCGCGCTACACTGAAAGGACCAGCATGTGTCGCTTACAGGTGCGGATAACCCGCTGAACCCCGTTAGTGATGGGGATCTGGGATTCCAATTCTTCCCCGCGAACGAGGATTTCCCAGTAAGTGCAGGTCAACCAGAATTCCGGAATTAGGCCTGACCGGCATTCCAGAAAGAATGTGAAAAAATTAAGTTTCTAAGCCACAGGTGCTGTAGCTTGCTTAACAGCTGGGCACACAGTTCTTACATAAACAGGCGGCATAGCTTGGTTCACGGGTGGGCAACTCCGCTGAGTAGCAGACAGTGCTTACATAAACAGGCGGCATAGTTAGGTCCACGGGTGGGCTCCTCTGCTGAGCAGTAGACACAGGTACTAGGCCCAAAGTATTCACTGGGCTAAATGGAGTTAAAAAATGGTTCTTACATAAACAGGCGGCACAGCTTGGTTCACGGGTGGGCTCCTCTGCTGAGTAGCAGACACAGTTACTAGGCCCAAAGTATTAACTGGGCTAAATGCAGTCAAAAACTGGTTCTTTCATTAACAGGCGGCATAGCTAGGTTCACGGGTGGGCTCCTCTGCTGAGTAGCAGACAGTGCTACAAGGCCCAAAAGGATTTTCTGGACAAGATGCGGTAAAAAATTATTAGAAACACACACGGTGTAGCTCCTTCACAGGTGTACTACACCGCTGGCTACCAGACACCGCTACTATGCCATGAAACTGTCTATTAACATTGAAAACCATTATTAATGTGAAAATAAAGTTACGCTTTTGGTGAACGAACCGTTCTCAAACGGAACCTCGAACAGCCGAATTTTAAGCAAAGCGTTAGAGTTCGACGAACGGCTCGAACATCGCCCAGAACAGCTCGAATTTGAACTTGGCGAACAGTTCAACTCAAACATCGCTCATCTCTAATCAGGAGGCAGACTCAGACGGTCTCAGGCCCAGTATGGATTCGACAACATTGTAGAAAGTTGAGAAAGGGTACAGTATCACCGGATAACAGGTATATATAGCATAGTTTAAACATTAAAAATCTCGGTGTATATTTCCGGAGTCCGACAAAGACACTCACAGCTTCAGTATGGATTAGACAAGAATCTAAAAAGTAGAAAAAGGGTAATGTATTCGAAACGTACACCAGTATACACTGTTGGGGTATTTTTAAATCTTCATATACATTTCAGTCTCAGTAAGACAGTCCAGACTCTCTGCAAGAGGAAACGAGATAGACACAAGAACAGACGGAAAGTCGAGTGATTGCAGAAATTTTGGAATTACTAATTACGGGAAAAACTCCCGGGAGAATTCTCAGAGGCGATGCTGACCCTCAATTACTTTGTCTGTGGAGACAGCGAAAACAGTTCTTTGTGAAGAAAGGGTTGCTGTATTGCAGTACCGTGGATCCCATCACCGTTACTCATCTCCATCAAATTGTGATCACAGGGAGAGTGTCATGATCCAGGTTGGATCTGACAGAGTAAATGCACAAAATAACCTTTTTTTTCCCTTGGCTGTGTGCCAAAGGTGGTTTTGCACCTGGTGGCCATTAGGGTCATTGCACTGTGGTGATTTCACTAGTAGTTTTCCCCACGGTGGCCATTAGGGTCATTGCACTTTGGTTACGTTAGTTTGTGCACGTAATTATGTAACAGGTGTGATAGCTCTATAAGAGAGTATCAGGTGTGTTAATCACGGTTGGTGATAGTTCCTCATTTGCAAGCAAGTCTGGGTAAAGAATGGAGTGGAAGGAGAGTCACGGGCAGCTCAGTGGGATCCCTGGAGTGTCAACTATGGTGTCTGCAATGAGGGCTGGCATGGCGTGGTGGAGTCGCAGCTATGGTGTCAGCAAGGAGTTCATGCATGGATAAGTGGAGTGACAGCTATGGTGTAGAGCTGCACTCAAAATGCTGGACGTTGTTGCTGAGAGCTGGACTCAAGCATGCTGGACTTTTTGGCAGAAAAGCTGGACTCAGTTGCGGGACTCTGTTTCTGGACAGCTGCAAGCAGGTGTGGACTCTGTTTTCTCCAAGGCTGCACTATGGTGCTGAGAAGATCCATTTCTGGACAGTGCACCCAGATGTCAGACATGGTGGAGGAAAAGATGCACGCAGGTGGTGGGCTCTGTTGCTGGGAGCGTAAGCAGCAGAGCAAAGCTAAATGGTGTTCCCCTGTTTTGTCACTTTTCCTTATGTGTGTTTAGTGCAGTTGTGGGATTAGTTTCTGCACCGACCAATTCCCTAGTGAGGTTTTTAGGTGCAGGGCGAGTCAGGGTTTTGAGGTTCCTGATCGGCGCCCGGTGCGGAACCGGCCTGGGGAGCGCTGGGAGTGTGGAGACGCTGACTCAGGGGTGTGCAGGAGGTCTCCTCTTCCCCCTTCCCTATCGCAGGGCCACCATTGTTATTGTTACCCTGGTTTTCCCCTATTCCCTTTGTCTTGTGTTGGTTACCGGCCTGTGGGCCGCATCACATAGGACAGTTACACGTGCCGCGTCCGGTTGTATCAGTTACCGGCCTGCTGGCCGTGTCACACAGGATGGGGCACGTGACATTATCACCAACCTTCCTTTTTTCTTTCTGGTTAGCCTCAGGCCATGTTCAGACCTGTGAGTATTTGCTGCTGGACCTCACTGAGGTGAGTGAGGAGCTGCATGGTGTGTTGAAGCAGTTCAGCAGCAATTATCAGGGTCTGGGGCCTCCCATTTGGCTCAACCAGGAAATCAAATAGCGGCTCCGGCAAAGAAGCCCCTTAGAGTTGCTGCTGGGGAGCAGGACTTGCTCATACAGGCGGACCTACCCAGACAGGTGGGTGGAGTTGGTCCACATGGTGCTGTGTGGGGTTACCCGAGGTGAAGGGGTGCGTCCCTGTAGTGAGCAGACTGGTGTGATAGTTCGTGGGGTTTACGCCAAATCTTCCATACCACCAAAGAAGCCGCCCCTCCTGGTCGTTCGGAGGAAGGCGACCAGGGAGTGTATTTTTTCTCCATATCCCAGTCCCCTCCCTCACCAGTGTGAGCAGCAGGTGTGCTGCGGGGGAGTAGGGGCATGTCTCAGCCCTCGTCATTAGCCAACCCTGAGAGGCACAAACCTCGTGGTGAAAAGGGTTGGAGGGTTGTGTTCCCGTGTTGAATAGCGGGGGTGTGAGTGTGGTGACACAGGGGGACGCCTCTGTTGTCGATCCCAGAATGAGTTCACCGAATTATGTCAAACGAATGTGTGGCAATAAACGTTCAGGTCCGGACCTGTGTGTGAACGAGTGTGTATGGGTGGCCACCAAAAAACATCTTGGAAGTGTGTTGTGGAGTCTTACCAGCTCATACCGAACATTCACATACATAACTCGTTCCCCAGATCGACGCTTTGGAGATGAGTGGTGCCTCCAGAACTTATTTTGCCAATACCAGCGGTGCGTTTGTCATAAACCTGAAGTGCAGGTAGTGGTTGGGATGAACTCTGGATCTAGGTGTCTCTGCTGTAGGTGGTGCCCTGATGAGGAGTGGTCTTGAGGGTCCAGAGGCCCCTCATTAAAAGGAAGGTACTGTCATGATCCAGGTTGGATCTGACAGAGTAAATGCACAAAGTAACATTTTTTTTTCCCTTGGCTGTGTGCCAAAGGTGGTTTTGCACCCGGTGGCCATTAGGGTCATTGCACTGTGGTGATTTCAGTTGTAGTTTTCCCCCTGGTGGCCATTAGGGTCATTGCACTTTGGTTATGTTAGTTTGTGCACGTAATTATGTAACAGGTGTGATAGCTCTATAACAGAGTATCAGGTGTGTTAATCACAGTTGGTGAGAGTACCTCATTTGCAAGCAAGCCTGGGTAAAGAATGGAGCTGAAGGAGAGTCACGGGCTGCTCTGTGGGATCCCTGGAGTGTCAGCTATGGTGTCTGCAAGGAGTTCGTGCATGGATTGGTGGAGTGGCAGCTATGGTGTAGAGCTGCACTCAAAATGCTGGACGTTGTTGCTGAGAGCTGGACTCAAGCATGCTGGACTTTTTGGCAGAAAAGCTGGACTCATTTGCGGGACTCTGTTTCTGGACAACTGCACACAGGTGTGGACTCTGTTTGCTCCAAGGCTGCACTATGGTGCTGAGAAGATCTGATCCGGGACAGTGCACCCAGATGTCGGACATGGTGGAGGAAAACATGCACGCAGGTGGTGGGCTCTGTTGCTGGGAGCGTAAGCAACAGAGCAAAGCTAAGTGGTGTTCCCCTGTTTTGTCACTTTTCCTTATGTGTGTTTAGTGCAGTGGTGGGATTAGTTTCCGCACCGACCAATTCCCTAGTGAGGGTTTAGGTGCAGGGCGAGTCAGGGTTTTGAGGTTCCTGATCGGCGCCCGGTGCGGAACCAGCCTGGGGAGCGCTGGGAGTGTGGAGACGCTGACTCAGGGGAGTGCAGGAGGTCTCCACTTGCCCCTTCCCTATCACAGGGCCACCATTGTTATTGTTACCCAGGTTTTCCCCTATTCCCTTTGTCTTGTTGTGTTGGTTACCGGCCTGCGGGCCGCGTCACATAGGACAGTTACACGTACCGCATCCTGTTGTATCAGTTACCGGCCTGCTGGCCGTGTCACACGGGACGGGGCACGTGACAGAGAGATGTAGACATGGTCCTCACTGCCTATCATGATCTGTCAGGTAACTTTGGACTGCAAAAGACAGAAGCCACAGGCCGTAGGCGATTCTATTGGATTGGCATGAGAGGACATATTTAAAAATGTGGGCAGGAATGTCACACGTCTGTGAGTAGGAAAACCATGAAAGCTGATGATAAACCACCACTGCATCTCATTGTGAGTCGACGTCCATAACAAATGGAAGCCATTGATCATCTGAAGATAGAGCCCAGCAGGACAGTGCATAGCTACATCTTAACCATCATCTATCAGTTCACTAAATTTGTAGTGGCAGTTCCAGTGAAGGATTTAACAGCCCAGACTACACAGCGGTGGAGCAGGGAGAGGTAAGTATTGCAAGTGCTGGGGCCCTGAGCAAGCAGGGGGGTCACTCGTGGGCAGCGGTACTGGCACAGGGCCCCTCATAGTACGCCTGTGTGTCTGACGGCGGGTGTGCACTCCCACCGTCAGAGACACTTGATTGTACTATGAGGGACCCTGTGCCAGTGCCATCGCCCAAGAGTGGGCCCACCCACCTGTCCAGGGCAACGGCACTCGCATGGGTCCATGCGCCAGGTGGTGACCCCGGCCGGGGGGGGAGGCAGCCCAGTTAGGGAGGTTGGAAAAATGGCATATGTTGATGTTGGACATTCAGCAGCTGCAAATGGAGGAATTGGAGAAGTCCGAGGGAGAGGAGGACAAAAGCGAGCCATTTTTCTGGCAACCTATGTGTCAGCAGGGGAAGATGGGACAATATGCTTTGAAACCCATGCATGGTTCATTTTAATGAAGGTTAGATCATCAACATTTTGGGTCGACAGATGGGTCCTTTTTCCTGTCAGGATTGATCCAGCAGCACTGAAGACTCTTTCGGATAGCACACTAGCAGCAGAGCAAGCGAGCTCCTGTAAGGCATATTGTGCCAATTCAGGCCAGTTGTCCAGTTTACAGGCCCAATAGTCAAGGGGGAAGGACCTGTGAGGGAGATCATCGATATGAGAGGAGAAGTAGTTTGTAACCATAGTTGACAACTGCTGTCTCCTGTGACTTTCAATCAATGCAGTATTACCAGTCGTGTGAGCGGTACTTGAAAAATCCATCCACAACATGGTCATGAAACCCCTGTCTCCAACGCCACTTCGCATGTGTGCACCACGAACACCTCTTCCATGTTGCCCCCTACGGCTCGTGGGAGAACCATCACCGCTGCTGTGTGCTGGGAATGCCTCAAACAAACGGTTGCTTGTTTGTTAGCCAATATTAGCTCTAGGTTCTCCTGTGGCATGATGTTTTGGAATTTGCCTTTATAGCGTGGATCCAGGATGCTGGCCAACCAGTAGTCATCATCGTTCATCATTTTGGCAATGCGGGGGTCCCTTTTTAGGATCTGCAAGGCATAATCACACGAGTGCTGGGTGGAGGAGCACTTTCTGGCAAATTCACATCCCTCCAGTCACGCACAAACCCTGTACCTGACCTTGTCACGCCAACATTTTCTCTTGCCCCCTGAGAAGCATCCTTCTCCCCTAAATAATCATCCCCATCATCCTCCTCCTCTTCCTTTTCTTCCTTCACCTCATCCCGGAGAGTTCCCTGAGCAGACAATGGCTGACTGTCATCAAGGCTTCCCTCCTCCTCTTCCTCCTCGGCTGAAGACACCTGCTCCTTAATGTGCGTCAAAGTTTGCATGAGCAGACGCATAAGTGGGATGCTCATGCTTATGATGGCGTCGTCTGCGCTTATCAGCCGTGTGCATTCCTCAAAACACTAAAGGACTTTACAGAGGTCTTTCAGCTTTGACCACTGCACACCAGACAACTCCATGTCTGCCCTCAAACTGCCTGCCCGTGTATCCTTCCACAAATGCATTACAGCCTGCCTCTGTTCGCACAGCCTCTTAACCATGTGCAGGGTAGAGTTCCACCTTGCTGCAACATCGATAATTAGGCGGTGCTTGGGAAGGTGGAGCAATTGCTGCAGCTTCTGCATACGACTGGAGTTTAAACTGCCCAGTCATGACTCAGTTTGTTGCTGCAAGTAGTCGGCCAGTACCTCCACGGTGTGTCTGTTGTCGCCCAAACACATCATGTTCAACACAGCCTGCTGACGCTTACCACTAGCTGTTCGATAGTGGGACACCTCGTGTGCAACACTGGCAGCTGCGGATGGAGTGCTCGTGCGACTGCGCTCTCTGGACGAGCTTTCGCTTCTGGAGGAGGAATAGGAGGATGGTCGAACGCCTACAGCCAACTGTTTCCTATACCGTGGGCTAGGCAGCACTGTTCCACCGTCGCTGTCCCCTGTGGACCCTGCATCCACCACATTAACCCAGTGCGCAGTGATGGACACATAATGGCCCTGGCCATGCCTACTGGACCATGCTTCTGTTGTGAGGTGCACTTTTCCACTCACTGATTGCTTTAGTGCATGGACAATGCGTCCTTTCACATGCAGGTGGAGGGCTGGGATGGCTTTTCGAGAAAAGAAGTGCCAACTGGGTAGGTCATAGCGTGTTACTGCGTAGGACATGAGCTTGTGGAAAGCTTCGCTTTCAACCAACCGGTAGGGCATCATCTCTAGCGAGATTAGTTTGGCAATGTGGGCGTTCAAACACAGTGTACGTGGATGAGAGGATGAGTACTTTCTTGTCCTACTCAGAGTCTCTGGTAGGGTGAGCTGGACTTGAGAGCTGCATATGGTTGAACTAGTGGTGGACATGGCGGACTGAGAGAGGGTTGGTGATGGTGTTGGTGGTCTTGCTGATGGCCTAGATTCAGTCTTTCGTAGCAATAACATTGTGATTCCCTGACTGCTTTGGCCTTGCCACGACACCTCAACAATTGCTGCTGGTGGTGTGCTAACCGATGGGCTTACAGTGGGGGAAGCGATGTAGCGTTGCTGACTACCTTCATTCGGAGCAGGTGCACATGTGGTACGTGAGGTTTGGTAGTCCGTCCACGCTTGCAAGTGCATGGTGGTTAAATGTCTAAGCATGCAACTGGTATTCAAATTTCTCAGATTTTTCCCTCAGCTAAAGGTCTTTGCGCACTTCTTACAGATAACCTTTGCCTGATCAGTAGGATTTTGTTAAAAAAAAAGCCACACTGCACTCTTCCTACTATGGAAGAGATTTTGAGGCCTTGCACGCTGTGCTAATTTGACCGTCTGGCCAACCTGTCCTGCAACTCTTTTGGTTTTTGTAACCCGTTTTTGAACTGCTACGGGCCTGCCAGATAACAGCTGTTGCGATGTCGATGCCTGCTGTGGATCCTCCTCCTCCTCTTCTGAGCTATTGCAAGCGGCACCCTCTTCCCCCAATGGATGCCAATCTGCGTCAACAACTGGGTCATCCATCACCTCTTCTTCAATTTCATGTGCACCTTCCTCTGTGTCACCGCGTAAGGTGGTATAGTATGCGGGAAGGGGCACCTGAGTTTCATCAGGGTCAGATTCGGGCTCAGTACACTGCGAGGACAATGTAGTGCTCTGCGTGAATGTACCAGCAGAAAAATCTAGCAGTGGCTGTGCATCAGTGCACTACATGTCTGATTCATCTTGGACTGGGGATTTCACGATTTGACTTGATAACCCAGGCATGGTTTGTGAAAAGAGCGCCATGGAGTAATCTGTAGTGTGGCCTGCCGCATCCTTCACTTTTGGTAGGGTTGAAGGACACAAGGAAAGGTGTTGTTCCTGACCAGGAGCCTCCACTGATGACTCAGTGCTTTTATTTTTTGAAACTTCAGAAGAAGAGGCAATAGAGGTGGAGGCTGTGTCAGCAATGTAAGCCAAAACTTGTTCCTGAAGCTCCAGCTTTAAAAGCAGTTTACCTACTCCCAGAAAAGGGAGCCTTCGAGGGCTTGTGGAGCCAGACGATGATGCAGGCTCAACACCTCCTGCCTTAGGTGCTATTGTGCTTTTGCCACTACCAGCAGATGCACCACCACCACCATCGGTACCAGCTGGCAACCCCCACCCACTTCCACGGTCTCTTCCACCATACTTCCTCATTTTTTGGGAAAATGTACCCAAAATACCACCAGCTATATGGTACTATAAAACAAGGTACAAGGTGTATATAGTATTGGGGAGAATTTGAATCTCCCTAGAGATTTTAGGAGGCTGAACAATTATCTCTGGCCCACTATAGGTTACACCTCAATTTAACAGGCTGAAATAGGCAGGTGTATGACAAGGTACAAGGTGTATATAGTATTGGGGAGAATTTGAATCTCCCTAGAGATTTTAGGAGGCTGAACAATTATCTCAGGCCCACTATAGGTTACACCTCAATTTAACAGGCTGAAATAGGCAGGTGTATGACAAGGTACAGGTGTATATAGTATTGGGGAGAATTTGAATCTCCCTAGAGATTTTAGGAGGCTGAACAATTATCTCAGGCCCACTATAGATTACACCTCAATTTAACAGGCTGAAATAGGCAGGTGTATGACAAGGTACAATGTTATGAATGAGTCACCGTAGGAGGCAAAAACAGAAATACTAGCTAAGTCCAGAAAACCAGAGAAGTTGGCAGCTATCGGATTGCAGACCCCTGAACCTATCAACAACAACTAGCAGTAGCCGTGGGGGGGTTCCTACGGTGCCCTAGACCCCTCGATCACAGCCGGAGAACTACATAGCCTAAAGACAGAAAGGGAAATCTAAACTGCCCCAGAGCAGACCCCAAAGCAATAGGCAGCCTCCAACATATAATGAAGGTGAAGCAAGATGAAAAAACACTCACACAGATAGAAAGATAGGCTGAGCAAATGATGGGGCCCAAGCTAACTAGATAGGACAGGATAGAAAAGCTGCTGTCTGTAATCTGCCAAAACCTTATCAAAACAAGAGCCAACAACTGATAGGGAAAAAGGCCCTGAAGACGCTAGGCTTCAAAAAGACTATATCAGTACTCAGGTATTTTCTGAAGACAGAGCAAAAAGGAATTCAGCTCACCCCAGCAGGGAACGGCAGAAATCAAGGAAAACAATGCAAAACAAAACCAAAACACAAATGCAAAAAGTAGAGCAGAAAACTTAGCTTTTGAGGAGCAGGAATCAGACTGGTCTCCTAGAATCCCTCAGAGAGATCACCAGCAAGGCAGAAGGGCGTCGGCTGCCTTATATCCAGTCAGTAATTCCCGTCACCCAGTCATCATCATCCTGCCCAGGTGCTTGGTTATCAGCCTCACTACCTTCCTTCACCAGAAGAGGGAGTTCATCAGACCTCAATGGTGAAGGGGAAAATGAACTCACAACAGTACCTCCCCCTTGAGGAGGGGTCACCGAACCCTCATCCACGCCACCAGGGTGATCAGGGTGAGCCCGATGAAAGGCACGCACCAATCTTTTGGCATGAATATCAGAGGCAGAGACCCAGGAATTATCCTCCTGACCATAACCCTTCCACTTAACCAAATACTGGAGTCTCCGTCTAGCCAGACGGGAATCCAGTATCTTCTCTACCTCATATTCCATGTTACCTTCAACCAATACAGGGTCCGGAGGTGCCACCCCAGGAACTACTGGTTCAACAAACCTCTTCAACAAGGACTTATGAAACACATTATGGATTTTAAATGTAGCAGGAAGAGCCAAACGAAAAGAGACCGGATTAATAATCTCCAAAATCTTGTAAGGTCCAATAAATCTAGGCTTAAACTTAGGAGAAGCCACCTTCATAGCGATATTTTTTGATGATAACCAAACCATATCACCAACCTTAAACTGGGGACCAATGGTCCTATGTCGGTTGGAAAACCGCTGGGCCTTTTCCAGGGAGAGAGATAACTTATCCACCACTTGGTCCCAGATCTGGTGCATTCTCTCCACCACAGTGTCAACACCTGGGCAGGCGGAAGGCTCCACCTGCCCTGAAGAAAATCGAGGATGAAACCCAAAGTTACAAAAAAAAAGGTGACATCAAAGTGGCAGAACTAGCTCTATTATTTAAAGCAAATTCGGCCAAGGGCAAAAATGAAACCCAATCATCCTGATGTGAGAATCATGTGGGAATAGTGGATGAGGGCAGGTATATCTCGCCCAGATTCCTTTCCTATGTGGCCTAGTCTGGTCAGTATCGCACCTGCTTGCTAATGAATAATGGGAGGTGGATATAAAAGGATGTCAGGTGGTTGTGTGAGTGTCTCAGCCTGGGAACACAGAGAGTCTGTCTGTGTGAGAGACACACGTGAGTGAAAGCAGTGCCCACTGCAACTGTGGTTTGGCTGGACGGGAGAAGCCCACCAGTTGGTAGTTAGGTTGTCCATTGTTTAGTTAGTGCCGGACAGGCAAGGATTTGTTTTGTTTTATTTCCTTTTGCATTTCTTTCACCGTTAATAAACCTGACCCAGGGTCAGTTACATCCGAATCCCAGCTCTGCGCCTGAGTTTCATGCTGAACGCACGTGACCTTTGACCCCAGCAAAGCCGATCCCGGAGTGTTTTATCACATTGTGGTGGAGAATGCGGGCATCATGTTGCAAGCATGAGCATGGAGGACGTGGTGAAAGCGCAGGTACAGTCCACCGCCGTCCAGCAAGAAGCTAATCGGGTGATGATGGCCCAGCTGAAGGAGTTGGTGGATATGACAGTTACCGATCGTTCGCTTCTCCAGCAGGTGGCGCAGCGCTTGGCAAGCTTACCTGAGCTTAACCTGGAAGCCGAGTCGAGAGTGATTCACGTGAGTCAGTACTGGCAGAAGATGATGACCGAAGATGACGTCGAGGCATACCTGACCACGTTTGAACGGACGGCGGTGCGAGAAAAATGGCCGAAGGCACGATGGGCCGGCCTGATTGCCCCGTTTCTTTCCGGTGAGGCCCAAAAGGCTTATTATGACTTAGAGCCTGAAGCTGCGCAGGACTTTGACAAATTGAAAGCCGAGATCTTGGCCCGGCTGGGAGTGACGACCACTGTCCGTGCACAGAGAGTGCATCAATGGACTTATCAGCCAGATAAACCACCGCGGTCACAGATGTTCGACCTGATCCACGTGACGAAGAAGTGGCTACAACCCGAGGTGTTGACAGCGCCAGAGATAATCCAGAGAGTCGTCATGGACAAGTACCTGAGAGCTCTACCGCCAGCCCTGATTAAGTGGGTAAGCCATGGAAATCCTACGACGGCAGATCAACTGGTGGATCTGGTTGAACGTTACTCCGTGGCGGAAGGACTCCGAGACGACGCTACCCCACCTCGTTCTTCATCATCTCCACGTGGAAGCGGTAAGACTGTTCCAGGGAGTAGGGGAGATGGAAAAATCCCTAAGACAGTGGGGGAGGAAAACGGGACTGCCCGCACGTCGAGGCCGAGAGTAACGAACTATGGTCTAAGCAAGGGGCGCGTTAGGTGTTTCCGCTGCCAAGAGATGGGACATATTGCTGCGAACTGTCCGGTCACTACTGAACCCATGCAGTGCGACGTCACAGACTCTAAAAACCGCATGTCTATGGTTGCACGGGTAGTGAGTGTGAATGCCGGTCAAAAGGATGTGGAAAAACACTTGTGTGATTTAACTGTTGATGGCAAAAATATGGTGGCATTGTTAGACTCGGGAAGTGTGGTGACTCTGGTGAAGGCCAGTCTGGTGTCAGCCCCGACTGGACCATCAGACAAATTTTCTGTAACGTGTGTGCATGGAGACACCTGTTCGTACCTCACCACGGTCATATGCATTACTACTTCCTATGGGTCTGTGCAACATAAAGTGGGACTCGTCCCGGCGTTATTGCATGATGTTATCCTGGGCCGGGATTTTCCACACTTCTGGCAATTGTGGGAGAATCAGTTGATGCCCTCGGGTAATAGTGTACATGATTCTTCTCCCAGGGCGCGTGTGGGTCCCGAACCCCTGGAAGAGGTATACCCGGAAGACTCGGGGGAAGAGTCTGCGGGAAATGACCTGCAGTTCCCGTTTTCAGTCATGGCGGGTGATACGGAGGAGACCGGGGAAGAGGAGGAGGCTGACAGCCGTTCACCTCCCCGTTTGCCGGATTAAGAAGTTCAGAAAGATGACTTCCAAAGCGAGCAAATGAAGGATCCTACCCTTTCTCAGGCTAGGACAAATGTAAAAGTGATAAATGGGGTACCCTTAGAACCTGGCTCTAGGCTGGCATATCCTTACATGGTTCTGGAGAATGATTTACTCTATCAGATAGAGAAAAAGGGGGAAGACATGGTGCAACTATTAGTCGTGCCAAAACCCTACCGGCGGCAGGTGCTGGACCTGGCCCACGGACATGTGATGGGAGGTCACCTGGGAGTCCAGAAAACCACCGAAAGGATATTACACTGTTTTGTTTGGCCAGGCATGCATCACGATATTCGTGTATATTGTGAGTCTTGTCCTGACTGCCAAGCCTCTGCACCTAAGCCCCGGTTCTGTAGCCCTTTGGTACCCCTACCTATTATTGAAGTCCCGTTTGAGAGGATTGGGATGGATTTAGTTGGGCCCCTTCCACTGTCTGCACGTGGACACCAACATATCCTGGTCATCTTGGATTATGCCACTCGTTACCCGGAGGCCATCCCTTTGCGTAACACGGCCACCAAGACGATTGCCAAGGAACTGGTGCATGTGTTTAGTCGGGTCGGTATACCAAAACAGATACTCACCGACCAGGGGACCCCCTTTATGTCCAGGGTAATGAAGGAGCTCTGCCGATTGTTACAAATCGAACCGTTACGCACATCCGTGTATCACCCTCAAACAGACGGGTTGGTCGAACGGTTCAATAAAACTCTGAAGCAGATGCTGAGAAAGGTGATAGACAAGGATGGGAAGAACTGGGACTATTTACTTCCGTATTTGCTTTTTGCCATCAGGGAAGTACCCCAGTCTTCCACGGGATTCTCGCCTTTCGAGTTATTGTACGCCCGACGTCCTCGCGGACTGTTAGACGTTGCAAAAGAAACCTGGGAGGGTCCGGTCACTCCGTTTAAAACAGTGATAGATCACGTCACACAAATGCAGGACCGTATTGCGGCTGTTATGCCTATCGTCAAAGAACACATGATACAGGCTCAAGGAGCCCAAAAAAGAATCTATGATAGGGGCGCCAAGATCCGTAAGTTTGCACCCGGAGATAGGGTGTTGATCCTGGTCCCCACGGTGGACAGTAAGTTCCTGGCAAAGTGGCAGGGCCCCTTTGAGATCAAGGAAAGAGTTGGTGAAGTAAACTACAAAGTATACCAGGCAGGTAAACGGAAACCTGAACAGATTTATCATGTAAATCTGATAAAACACTGGAAAGATCGGTCTGCCTTGTCAGCGGAGCTGGCCCGTCCCGTCTGCTCGCATACCGTACCGGAGGTACGGGTTGCAGAGACTCTCTCGGAGCGGCAAAAGACTGAGGTCAGGCAGTTTCTACTTCACAACCAAAAGTTTTTCTCAGAAAAACCCGGGCAGACTACGCTAATAAACATGACATCATAACGGAACCTGGTGTCACTGTTCACGTGAAACCCTACAGAATTCCGGAAGCGCGCCGTGAAGCCGTTTCCCGAGAAGTGAAGGCAATGTTAGAGTTAGGTGTCATTGAGGAATCGCACAGTGCTTGGTCCAGCCCGATTGTGTTAATTCCTAAACCGGACGGCACCATCCGGTTCTGCAATGACTTCAGGAAACTGAATGCGGTCTCAAAATTTGATGCCTATCCTATGCCCCGGGTCGACGCGTTAATAGATCGGTTAGGAAAAGCCCGGTATATTACGACCCTAGACCTAACAAAGGGGTATTGGCAGATCCCTTTGGCGGAGGCTGCCAGAGAAAAGACAGCATTTGCTACGCCGGAAGGTCTATTTCAGTATGTGTACATGCCGTTTGGACTACACGGAGCACCGGCGACCTTCCAGAGACTGATGGATCGAGTCCTGAGGCCGCATAGGTAGTACGCTTCGGCCTATTTGGATGACATTGTCATTTACAGCTTGGACTGGGAGACTCATCTCCAGAAAGTACAAGCTGTGATTGATGACCTGTGGGAGGCAGGTCTAACCGCGAACCCCAAGAAATGTTATATCGGGCTAGAAGAAGCCCGGTATTTGGGGTATGTAATTGGGAGGGGTGTTGTTAAACCCCAGGTTGATAAGATTCAGGCGGTTCAGAACTGGCCACAACCTGTCAACAAGAAGCAGGTGCAAGCCTTCCTGGGGATCGCCGGCTATTATCGCCGGTTCATACCCAATTTTGCAGCCATCGCTACCCCCCTGACGGATCTTACAAAAGGGAAAGACTCTGTCATGATTAAATGGAGTTTAGCGGCTGAAGAAGCCTTCCATAGCCTAAAACGGGCACTTTGCTCTCAGCCCGTACTGGTGACTCCGGACTTCCGCAGCAAGTTTGTGGTACAAACGAATGCCTCTGATACCGGTATCGGGGCCGTACTCTCACAAGTGAGGGACGGAGTGGAACACCCAGTCCTCTATCTCAGCAGGAAGCTGAATAAACACGAGCAAAGGTATGCAGTCGTAGAAAAAGAGTGCCTCGCCATTAAGTGGGCTCTAGAGGCCCTCAAATATTACCTGGTGGGCCAAAAGTTCAGGCTGATCACTGACCATGCCCCTCTCAAGTGGATGCACTTGAACAAGGAACAGAATAGCCGGGTGACCCGGTGGTTCCTTGCCCTGCAGGCCTACACTTTTACGGTGGAGCACCACCCAGGGGTACAGATGGGAAATGCAGATGCCCTGTCCCGAGTGCACTGTTTGGCGGGTGTCATTGCTCGACCGGAGTGGTCTGAGCAGAGGGGGGGATATGTGAGAATCATGTGGGAATAGTGGATGAGGGCAGATATATCTCGCCCAGATTCCTTTCCTATGTGGCCTAGTCTGGTCAGTATCGCACCTGCTTGCTAATGAATAATGGGAGGTGGATATAAAAGGATGTCAGGTGGTTGTGTGAGTGTCTCAGCCTGGGAACACAGAGAGTCTGTCTGTGTGAGAGACACACATGAGTGAAAGCAGTGCCCACTGCAACTGTGGTTTGGCTGGACGGGAGAAGCCCGCCAGTTGGTAGTTAGGTTGTCCATTGTTTAGTTAGTGCCGGACAGGCAAGGATTTGTTTTATGTTTTATTTCCTTTTGCATTGCTTTCACCGTTAATAAACCTGACCCAGGGTCAGTTACACCCGAATCCCAGCGCTGCGCCTGAGTTTCATGCTGAACGCACGTGACCTTTGACCCCAGCAAAGCCGATCCCGGAGTGTTTTATCACACTGATCAGCGGAAATAAAACATCTCAAATACGCCTCCAAGGTCTGGTTTGTTCTCTCCGTCTGCCCATTGGTCTGAGGGTGAAAAGCAGAGGAGGACAACTGAATTCCCAGCTTGGAACAGAAAGTCCTCCAAAATCTAGACACAAACTGAACTCCTCTGTCAGATACAATGTTCTCAGGAATCCCGTGCAAGCGAACCACCTGTTGCAAAAACAGGGGCACCAACTCAGAGGAAGATGGCAACTTAGGGAGTGGTGCAAGATGAACCATCTTAGAGAACCTATCACAAATCACCCAAATAACAGTCATTCTCTGAGAGACAGGCATATCAGAGATGAAATCCATTGAAATATGGGTCCATGGCCTCCTGGGAACCGGCAAAGGCATCAACAACCCACTAGAGCGAGAACAAGGTTTAGACCGGGAGCAAGTCCCACAGGACTGCACAAAATTCCTGACATCACGAGACAAGGCGGGCCACCAAAAAGACCAACTCACCAGATCTCTAGTACCAAAAATACCTGGATGACCAGCCAATGCAGAGCAATGAACTTCAGACATCACTCTCTTCTTCCACTGGTCAGGAACATACAACTTTCCACTGGGACAACGCTCAGGTTTGTCCTCCTGGAACTCTTCCAGAGCACGTCTCAAATCGGGTGAGATGGCAGAAAGAACTACCCCTTCGCCTAAGATGGTAGCAGGCTTGGTCACCACAGGAGAATCACCAAAGAAGCTCCTAGAGAGAGCGTCAGCCTTGACATTCTTAGTGCCAGGAAAAAAAGAGACCACAAAATCAAAACGTGTAAAAAACAAGGCCCACCTAGCCTGTCTAGGGTTCAAGCATTTGGCCGACTCCAGGTAAATCAAATTCTTGTGGTCAGTGAGGACCACGACTTGATGTTTAGCTCCCTCCAACCAATGTCTCCACTCCTCAAATGCCCATTTCATGGCTAACAGTTCCCGATTCCCCACATCATAGTTACGTTCAGATGGAGAGAACTTTCGGGAAAAGAAAGCACAGGGATTCATTTTAGATGTTACAGGATCCTTTTGGGACAAAACAACTCCTGCACCAATCTCAGAAGCGTCCACCTCTACCTGGAACGGGAGTGAGACATCAGGTTGCCGCAAAACCGGGGCAGAAGTGAATCTTCGCTTCAGCTCCTGAAAGGAAGAAACAGCCTCCGGAGACCAATTCAACACATCAGCACCCTTCTTAGTCAGATCAGTCAATGGCTTGGCAATACTAGAAAATTTTGCTATAAATTTCCGATAAAAATTAGCAAAACCCAAAAACTTCTGGCGGGCCTTCAAAGAAGTGAGCTGAACCCAATCATAAATGGCCTGTACCTTGGCCGGGTCCATTTCAATAGTTGACGGAGACAAAATAAATCCCAAAAAGGAAATCCTCTGTACCCCAAAAAGGCATTTCGATCCTTTGACATACAGGGAATTCTCCCTCAAGATCCGGAACACAGTCCGAACATGTTCCACATGAGAATCCCAATCCTTGGAGAAGATCAAAATATCATCCAGATAGATAATCAAAAATTTATCCACAAAGTCTCGGAAAATATCGTTCATGAAGCACTGGAAGACAGAAGGGGCATTAGTGAGCCCAAAAGGCATCACCAGGTACTCAAAATGTCCCTCCAGAGTATTAAACTCCGTCTTCCATTCATCCCCATGCTTAATGCGGATAAGATTATATGCCCCCTGAGGTCAAGCTTGGTAAAACAGCAAGCACCTTTAACTCTGGAGAATAGATCCGAAACCAGGGGTAACGGATACTGATATTTAATAGTAATTTTGTTGAGGGCACGATAATCAATACAAGGCCTTAATGAACCATCCTTTTTGGCCACGAAAAAAAACCCAGCACCTAAGGGTGAAGAGGATGGTCTAATATGACCCTTCTCCAACGCCTCCTTAATATAGGATCGCATAGCCTCGTGCTCGGGTACAGATAAATTGAAGAGCCGACCCTTGGGAAATTTACACCCCAGGCTCAGTTCAATTGCACAGTCATAACTCCTATGAGGAGGCAAAGACGCAGACTCATTCTCACTAAATACATCATAAAAATCCGCCAAATAGTCAGGAACATCATGCGACTGAGGAGAGGTGGAAAAAGCCGGAGCCTCACTAAGGGCACACCGACAACCCCAACTCACCACAGACACAGATTTCCAATCCAAAACTGGATTATGAATTTGCAACCAGTGAAACCCCAGAACAATGGTATCATGCAAATTATGCAACACCAAAAATCTGCAATTTTCTTGATGGTCTGGGGCGACCCGCATTACCACCTGGGTCCAAAACTGAGGTTTATTTTTCGCCAAAGGAGTAGCATCAATCCCCCTCAAAGGGATAGCCGTCCGCAGAGGTGTCATAGGAAATCCACAATGTTTAGCAAAATCCAAGTCCATTAGGTTCAGGGCTGCTCCCGAATCCACAAAAGCCTTGGCGGAAAATGTGGACAGGGAACAGATCAGAGTAATTGCCAGAAGAAACTTAGGTTGAACACCACCCACAAAAAACGTGTGTGCAAAACGTTTCTCTCGTTTAGGACAGACAGAAATAATATGCGAGGCATCTCCACAAAAAAAAACACAGCTTATTACGCCTTCTGAACTCCTGATGTTGCTCCCTGGACAAAACTCTATCACATTGCATAGGTTCAGACATTTGTTCAACAGGTGGCAACACCTCTCGTGCAGTCCTGCGTTCACGTAAACGCCGATCACTCTCTTTCGGAATTTTTGACAGTACAATTCTGCAGAATCTCGACCCTGGCTCAATGCCAACAGGGTCTTTTCAGCCTGATCAATAGCATTAGGTTCGTCATACAACAACCCCAAGGCTTGAAAAAATGCATTCACATTAGTCAGAATAGGATCATCTGGTTTCAAAGAAAACGCCCAATCCTGGGGATCGCCACGCAGCAAAGAGATGACAATTTTAACCTGCTGCACGGAGCTCCCTGACGAGTTAGGCTTCAAGGCAAAAAATAATTTACAATTATTTTTGAAATTCAAAAATTTAGACCGATCCCCAAAAAACACATCAGGAGTAGGGATCTTTGGTTCAGCAGCATGTGAATGAGCAAGGTAGGCGGAAATTCCCCGCACTTACGCAGCGAGCTGCTCCACACGATCAGACAATTCCTTTATCTCCATTGAGAGAAAAAAATTCCCCCTATGGCCTCAAAGATATAGAGGAAAAAATATACAAACTTTTTTTGTTTTTTTTTACAATTCTTTCCTGCTATTGAGTACCCTAGGATCTGCGGTATGGCTGGTGATTCTGTTATGAATGAGTCACCGTAGGAGGCAAAAACAGAAATACTAGCTAAGTCCAGAAAACCAGAGAAGTTGGCAGCTATCGGATTGCAGACCCCTGAACCTATCAACAACTAGCAGTAGCCGTGGGGGGTTCCTACGGTGCCCTAGACCCCTCGATCACAGCCGGAGAACTACATAGCCTAAAGACAGAAAGGGAAATCTAAACTGCCCCAGAGCAGACCCCAAAGCAATAGGCAGCCTCCAACATATAATGACGGTGAAGCAAGATGAAAAAACACTCACACTGATAGAAAGATAGGCTGAGCAAATGATGGGGCCCAAGCTAACTAGATAGGACAGGATAGAAAAGCTGCTGTCTGTAATCCGCCAAAACCCTATCAAAACAAGAGCCAACAGCTGATAGGGAAAAAGGCCCTGAAGACGCTAGGTTTCAAAAAGACTATATCAGTACTCAGGTATTTTCTGAAGACAGAGCAAAAAGGAATTCAGCTCACCCCAGCAGGGAACGGCAGAAATCAAGGAAAACAATGCAAAACAAAACCAAAACACATATGCAAAAAGTAGAGCAGAAAACTTAGCTTTTGAGGAGCAGGAATCAGACTGGTCTTCTAGAATCCCTCAGAGAGATCACCAGCAAGGCGATCCCTAGAGATTTTAGGATGCTGAACCATTATCTCAGGCCCACTATAGATAATTGTTCTAGGGAGATTCAAATTCTCCCCAATACCATATACACCTTGTACCTTGTCATACACCTGCCTATTTCAGCCTGTTAAATTGAGGTGTAATCTATAGTGGGCCTGAGATAATAGTTCTGCCTCCTAAAATCTCTAGGGAGATTCAAATTCTCCCCAATACTATATATACCTTGTATATTGTCATACACCTGCCTATTCAGCCTGTTAAATTGAGGTGTACTCTATAGTGGGCCTGAGATAATAGTTCAGTCTCCTAAAATCTCTAGGGAGATTCAAATTCTCCCCAATACTATATAAACCTTGTCATACACCTGCCTATTTCAGCCTGTTAAATTGAGGTGTAATCTATAGTGGGCCTGAGATAATAGTTCAGCCTCCTAAAATCTCTAGGGAGATTCAAATTCTCCCCAAAACTATATACACCTTGTACCTTGTCATACACCTGCCTATATCAGCCTGTTAAATTGAGGTGTAATCTATAGTGGGCCTGAGATAATAGTCCAGCCTCCTAAAATCTCTAGGGAGATTCAAATTCTCCCCAATACAATATACACCTTGTACCTTGTCATACACCTGCCTATTTCAGCCTGTTAAATTGAGGTGTAATCTATAGTGGGCCTGAGATAATAGTTCAGCCTCCTAAAATCTCTAGGGAGATTCAAATTCTCCCCAATACTATATACACCTTGTACCTTTTCTTACACCTGCCTGTTTCAGCCTGTTAAATTGAGGTGTAATCTATAGTGGGCCTGAGATAATTGTTCAGCCTCCTAAAATCTCTAGGGAGATTCAAATTCTCCCCAATACTATATACACCTTGTAACTTGCTTTACAGTACCATATAGCTGGTGGTATTTTGGGTACATTTTCCCAAAAATGAGGAAGTATGGTGGAAGAGGCCGTGGAAGTGGGCGGGTAGTTGCCAGCTGGTACCGATGGTGGTGGTGGTGCATCTCCTGGTAGTGGCAAAAGCACAATAGCACCTAAGGCAGGAGGTGTTGAGCCTGCGTCATCGTCTGGCTCCACAAGGCCTCGAAGGCTCCCTTTTCTGGGAGTAGGTAAACCGCTTTTAAAGCCGGAGCTTCAGGAACAAGTTTTGGCTTACATTGCTGACACAGCCTCCAGCTCTATCGCCTCCTCTTCTGAAGTTTCATAAAATAAAAGGACTGAGTCATCAGTGGAGGCTCCTGGTCAGGAACAACACCTTTCCTTGTGTCCTTCACCCCTACCAAAAGTGAAGGATGCGGCAGGCCACACTACAGATTGCTCCATGGAGCTCTTTTCACATACCATGCCTGGGTTATCAAGTCAAATCGTGAATTCCCCAGTCCAAGATGAATCTGACATGGAGTGCACTGATGCACAGCCACTGCTAAATTTTTCTGCTTGTACATTCACTCAGAGCACTACATTGTCCTCGCAGTGTACTGAGCCCGAATCTGACCCTGATGTAACTCAGGTGCCCCTTCCCGCATACTATACCACCTTACACGGTGACATAGAGGAAGGTGCACATGAAATTGAAGAGGAGGTGATGGATGACCCAGTTGTTGACCCAGATTGGCATCCATTGGGGGAAGAGGGTGCCGCTGCCAATAGCACAGAAGAGGAGGAGGAGGATCCGCAGAAGGCATCGATATCGCAACAGCTGTTATCTGGCAGGCCCGTAGCAGTCCAAAAACGTGTTACAAAAACCAAAAGAGTTGCAGGACAGCTTGGCCAGACGGTCAAATTAGCACAGCGTGCAAGGCCTCAAAATGTCTTCCATAGAGGGAAGAGTGCAGTGTGGCACTTTTTTGAACAAAATCCTAATGATCAGGCAAAGGTTATCTGTAAGAAGTGTGCAAAGACCTTTAGCCGAGGGAAAAATCTGAGAAATTTGAATACCAGTTGCATGCTTAGACATTTAACCACCATGCACTTGCAAGCGTGGACGGACTACCAAACCTCACGTACCACATGTGCACCTGCTCCGAATGAAGGTAGTCAGCAACGCTACATCGCCTCCCCCACTGTAAGCCCACCGGTTAGCACACCACCAGCAGCAAATGTTGAGGTGTCATCGCAAGGCCAAAAGCAGTCAGGGAATCACAATGTTATTGCTATGAAAGACTGAATCGAGGCCATCAGCAAGACCACCAACACCATCACCATCACCAACCCTCACTCAGTCCGCCATGTCCACCGTTAGTTCCACCATATGCAGCTCTCAAGTCCAGCTCACCCTACCAGAGACTCTGAAGACAAGAAAGTACTCATCCTCTCATCCGCGTACACTGTGTTTGAACACCCACATTGCCAAACTAATCTTGTTAGAGATGATGCCCTACCAGTTGGTTGAAAGCGAAGCTTTCCGCGAGCTCATGGCCTACGCAGTACCACGCTATGACCTCCCCAGTCGGCAATTCTTTTGTCGAAAAGTCATCCCAGCCCTCCTCCTGCATGTGAAAGACCGCATTATTCATGCAATCAGTGAGTGGAAAGGTGCACCTCACAACAGATGCATGGTCCAGTAGGCATGGCCAGGGCTATTACGTGTCCATCACTGCCCACTGGGTTAATGTGGTGGATGCAGGGTCCACAGTGGACAGCGGCGGTGGGACATTGCTGTCTAGCCCACGGTATAGGAAACAGTTGGCTGTAGGCGCTCGACCATCCTCCTCCTCCAGAAGCGAAAGCTCGTCCACAGAGTGCAGTCGCACGAGCACTCCATCCGCAGCTGCAAGTGTTGCATACGAGGTGTCCCACTATCGAACAGCTAGTGGTAAGCATCAGCAGGCTGTATTGAAGATGATGTGTTTGGGCTACAACAGAAACACCGCGGAGGTACTGGCCGGCTACTTGCAGTGACAAACGGAGTCATGGCTGGGCAGTCTACATCTTGAGGCAGGCAAGGTAGTTAGTGATAACGGCCAGAATTTTGTGACAGACATAGCCCTTTCAAAACTCAGACACATACCTTGCCTGGCTCACATCTTGAACCTGGTGGTGCAGTGCTTCCTCAATAATTATCCGGATTTAACAGCCCTGCTCCATAAGGTGCGAAGACTGTGCTCGCACATACGATGGTCGCCCGTACACTCCAGTCGTATACAAAAGCTGCAGCGATTGCTCCACCTTCCCAAGCACCGCCTAATTATCGACATTGCAACAAGGTGGAAACTCCACCCTGCACATGGTTGAGAGTCTGTGCGAACAGAGGCAGGCTGTAATGCATTTGTGGGAGGATACACGGGCAGGCAGTTTAAGGGCAGACATGGAGTTGTCTGGTGTGCAGTAGTCGAAGCAGAAAGACCTCTGTAAAGTCCATCAGTGTTTCGAGGAATGCACATGGCTGGCAAGCGCAGACGACGCCATCATAAGCATGAGCATC
The DNA here is from genome assembly GCF_039654945.1 of Dendrobates tinctorius. NCBI lineage: Eukaryota > Metazoa > Chordata > Amphibia > Anura > Dendrobatidae > Dendrobates > Dendrobates tinctorius. The sequence goes on from NW_027361754.1 coordinate 46,115,377, forward strand.
CCACTTATGCGTCTGCTCATGCAAACTTTGATGCACATTAAGGAGCAGGCGTCTGCAGCCAAGGAGGAAGAGGAAGAGGAGGAGGGAAGCCTTGATGACAGTCAGCCATTGTCTGCTCAGGGAACTCTCCGGGACGAGGTGGAGGAAGAAGAGGAAGAGGAGGAGGAGGATAGGGATGCTTATTTAGGGGAGGAGGATGCTTCTCAGGGGGCAAGAAAAAATGTTGGCGTGGCAAGGTCAGGTACAGGGTTTGTGCGTGACTGGAGGGATGTGGATTTGCCAGAAAATGCTCCTCCACCCAGCACTCACAGTGCATCATTGACACCTGGAACATTGGCCCACATGTGTGATTATGCCTTGCAGATCCTAAAAAGGGACCCCCGCATTGCCAAAATGATGAACGATGACGACTACTGGTTGGCCAGCATCCTGGATCCACGCTATAAAGGCAAATTCCAAAACATCATGCCACAGAAGAACCTAGAGCTAATGTTGGCTAACAAACAAGCAACTCTGGTAAACCATTTGTTTGAGGCATTCCCAGCACACAGCAGCGGTGATGGTTCTCCCACGAGCCATAGGGGGCAACATGGAAGAGGTGTTCGTGGTGCACACATCCGAAGTGGCGTTGGAGACAGGGTTTTCATGACCATGTTGTGGACGGATTTTTCAAGTACCGCTCACACGACTGGTAATACTGCATTGATTGAAAGTGACAGGAGACAGCAGTTGTCAAATATGGTTACAAACCACTTCTCCCATATCGATTTTCTCCCTCACTTCTTCCTCACAGGTCATTCCCCTTTGACTATTGGGACTGTAAACTGGACACCTGACCTGAATTGGCACAATATGCCTTACAGGAGCTCGCTTGCCCTGCTGCTAGTGTGCTATCCGTCAGAGTCTTCAGTGCTGCTGGATCAATCCTGACAGAAAAAAGGACCGGTCTGTCGACCAAAAATGTTGATGAGCTAACCTTCATTAAAATGAACCATACATAGGTTTCAAAGGATTTTGTCCCACCTTCCCCTGCTGACAATTCCTCCATTTGCAGCTGCTGAATGTCGAACATCAACATATGCCTTTTTTCCAACCTCCCTAACTGGGCTGCCTCCCCCCCAGGGCCGGGGTCACCACCTGGCGCATGCACCCGTGCGAGTGCCGTTGCCCTGGACAGGTGGGTGGGCCCACTCTTGGGCGACGGCACTGGCACAGGGTCCCTCATAGTACAAGCAAGTGTCTCTGACGGTGGGGGTGCTCACCCACCGTCAGACACACAGGCATACTATGAGGGGCCCTGTGCCAGTACCGCCGCCCACGATTGGGCCCCCCCTGCTTTTTCAGGGCCCTAGCACTTGCAATACTAACCTCTCCCTGCTCCACCGCTGTGTAGTCTGGGCTGTTAAATCCTTCACTGGGACTGCCACTACAAATTTGGTGAACTGATAGATGATGGTTAAGATGTATGCCCTGTCCTACTGGGCTCTATCTTCAGAAGATCAACGGATTCCATTTGTTATGGATGTTGACTCACAATGAGATGCAGTAGTGGTTTATCATCAGCTTTCACGGTTTTCCTACTCACAGACGTGTGACATTCCTGCCCACAATTTTAAATGTGTCCCCTCATGCCAATCCAATAGAATCGCCTACAGCCTGTGGCTTCTGTCATTTGCACTCCAAAGTTACCTGACAGATCATGATAGGCAGTGAGGACCATGTCTACATCTCTCCCTGTGATCACAATTTGATGGAGATGAGTAACGATGATGGGATCCACGGTACTGCGATACAGCAACCCTTTCTTCACAAAGAACTGTTTTCGCTGTCTCCACAGACAAAGTAATTGAGGGTCAGCATCGCCTCTGAGAATTCTCCCAGGAGTTTTTCCCGTGATTAGTAATTCCAAAATTTCTGCAATCACTCGACTTTCCGTCTGTACTTGTATCCATCTCTTTTCCTCTTGTGGAGAGTCTGGACTGTCTTACTGAGACTGAAATATATATGAAGATTTAAAAATACCCCAACAGTGTATACTGGTGTACGCTTCGAATACATAACCCTTTTTCTACTTTTTAGATTCTTGTCTAATCCATACTGAGGCTGTGAGTGTCTTTGTCGGACTCCGGAAATATATACAGAGATTTTTAATGTTTTAACTATATGAAGATTTAAAAATACCCCAACAGTGTATACTGGTGTATGCTTCGAATACATTATCCTTTTTTATTATTTATTATTATTATGCATTTATATAGCGCCATTTATTCCATGGAGCTTTACATGTGAAAAGGGGAAATATAAACAGGTATAGTAAACATGTGTAAGACAAGGGACACACAAGTACATAAGGAGAGGGGGCCCTGCCCGTGAGGGATCACAGTCTACAGGGATGGGTGAGGATACAGTAGGAGAGGGTAGAGCAGGTCATGCTGTGGTTCAGTAGACCAAGGATCATTGCAGGCTGTAGGCTTGTCGGAACAGGTGGGTCTTCAGGTTCTTCTTGAAGGTTTCCGTTGATGGTGAGAGTCTGATGTGTTGCGGCAGGGAGTTCCAGAGTATGGGGGAAGCACGGGAGAAGTCTTGTATGCGGTTGTGGGAAGAAGAGATAAGGGGAGAGTAGAGAAGGAGATCTTGAGATGATCGAAGGTTGCGTGCAGGTAGGTACCTAGAGACAATGTCACAGATGTATGGAGGAGACAGGTTGTGGTAGTTTTTCTACTTTTTAGATTCTTGTCTAATCCATACTGAGGCTGTGAGTGTCTTTGTCGGACTCCGGAAATATACACGGAGATTTTTAATGTTTAAACTATGCTATATATACCTGTTATCTGGTGATACTGTACCCTTTCTCAACTTTCTACAATCTTGTCGAATCCATACTGGGAATGAGACCGTCTGAGTCTGCCTCCTGATATATACACATAGATTTTTAATGTGTAAACTATGCTATATATACCTGTTATCCAGTGATACTGTACCCTTTCTCAACTTTCTGCAATCTTGTCGAATCCATACTGGGCCTGAGACCATCTGAGTCTGCCTCCTGATATATAGAAATAGATTTTTAATGTGTAAACTATGCTATATATACCTGTTATCTGGTGATACTGTACCCTTTCTCAACTTTCTACAATCTTGTCGAATCCATACTGGGCCTGAGACCGTGTGAGTCTGCCTCCTGATATATAGACATAGATTTTTAATGTGTAAACTATGCTATATATACCTGTTATCCAGTGATACTGTACCCTTTCTCAACTTTCTGCAATCTTGTCGAATCCATACTGGGCCTGAGACCATCTGAGTCTGCCTCCTGATATATAGACATAGATTTTTAATGTGTAAACTATGCTATATATACCTGTTATCTGGTGATACTGTACCCTTTCTCAACTTTCTACAATCTTGTCAAATCCATACTGGGCCTGAGACCGTCTGAGTCTGCCTCCTGATATATAGACATAGTTTCTTTTAGCGCCATTCCACAGCGATATAAATTGCTATACTATAGCGCTATCTACCTACAACATTCAGGTAACCATAGGATCATCAACTATAAACCTGAACATGGGCAACTACTCTACACTATGTGTGTCTTTGTAACACAGGTACTAGGACGCAGTGACACAGAAGCACAGATCAAGGCTTAACAAGGAAAAACAACTATTCGTTTAATGGGTACGGGGGTAACCTCCTCGCAGGAAGCAACAGGGAGTAAACAAGGTGAAGGCTGAGGGGTACAAAGGAGAAAATAACTGAAGAAGGCAGTATATATATGTCAATTTCACTTAGCGTCACTCGGATGTCTTTCTCTATTCCAGGGTTGGATGGCTGGCTGCTGGCTGAGACTAGTGCTGAGTTCTTCCGGCTTCTGGCAGCAGTTGGCGGTCATCGGTCTGACCCCTAGTCCATTATGCTGCAGCGCAGCAAAGAATAATCCACTGCGATCCTTCACTCGGCGCACGTTCCTCTGCACACCCGATAAAGTCTGAGAATTTTTTTTCACAATTTTGAGTGCCAAGTTGTTTATCACTTATATTACGGGCTGGAGACCCTACTTGTGCACCTTCCAAAAAACTATTGACTTTTGAGTGCCTTGTTGTTTTATACTAGTAGCCATTTTTAGTTTGATTGAGCTAAGCTGGAGCTAAAAAGAACAATGTTTCTTCCACTTGTGTCATGAGTGTGTCACGCCCTCCTTGGAGCTGTGGGGTTAGTAGATCACTAAGTATTGTGAACCGCAGGTCTTCCATTTAGCCCCTGTGTTTGTGTCCCATATCCAAGTGGATCTGGTTTCCTTTGGTGCTGAAAAGGTTAACCACCGTTTGTATGCTGGTCAGAAACTTGCAGCTCCATTATCAGCTGCTTCTGATCTGGTCATTACCTCTCCCTATAAAACCTGGCCAGACCATCTCTGCCTTGCTAGTGAAAGCTCTGCTTCCTTTCTCCTTGGAGACGCTGTGCTGAATAGGAGTTTGTTGCTGCTACTGGAGAATTGTCTTCCTGTGCTGAGTGCTAAAGCTACGTGTTTGTAGTGCAGTTGTTGTGGAAGTGTTCTGAGATTTGATCAGAACATGTGTGTGTGTTTTTCTCCTAGTCTCTATTCCCATTTAGTTTATTCTTCCCTATCTCTATCCTCCTCCCTATTGTTGATTTGTGCTTTTGTATGATAGTGGTTCTCTGTTATCCCTGTTTTGTCTTTGTGTGTTTTTACCTTACATTTCTGTCCCAGGCCTCATGAGATGGCAGAGGGAACAAGTTAGAGTTTAACAGGAGAATAGAGAGGTCGGAGACCCGGGCCTCTCTACCTTCAAGAGTACCCCCGAGACAGGGACAGATAGGGTCCCAGTTCCAGGGACAGTTTGAGTCCCCCCCTTCCTTACCCAAGACCGTCACAGTGTGACAACTTGGCTCTACAAACTATGAACATTGCAGCCAATCAGTGGCTATTGATTGGCTGCAGCACTCATGTGATGCCCCCATGGGATGGTGATACCAGCGCTGACTATGCAGCAGCACCACTCCATTCCAGAAGATATCAGTTATATTTTTCTCACCTCCCTGCACTCATTAACAAGAAGTTTTCTTTCCAGTAGTGGACAGTCAATTTAACTAATAATTCCCTTATAAAGCATATGAAAAACATTTTTTTGCCAAATCAGCTGCTCATTTTCTTGGGCTATGGTACACATCACTGTATTTTCCCTGATCCAAGAGAATTGCTAATCACGCGCTGATCAAAGTTTGATCATAGTGTTGTAGGAGGAGGAGTCCCCGCTGTGTATCCGCTGCCACCAGACTCCAGCCAGTGTCTGCGGCCTGTCCGCTGTCGTCTGCGGTCGCCACCACTCCACCCCAGGCCGCGGTCGCGGCCTGCCCGCCGTCGCCCGCGGCTACCACTACCTGGCCACAGCTGGTGTCTGCAGCTTACATGTCCCAGTCCCTGGGCAACGCCATCCCGCCTCCATCGGGAGGTGCAACGCAGAGGGACTCTTCAGGGGCCTGTTGTGCCCAAACTTCGCTTGGGCGTAGAAACGCCCGAAGCCTCCGTCAGATCCTTGTCGGCTGGGCCCAGCGGCTGAAACGCCGAAGCAACACTGACCATAACTCTGCCGGACATCAGAGGATAAGTGACACGTTGTAGTTAACCCCTTAGTGATGGAGTCAAATTTAAAAAATCTGACCAGTGTCACTTTATGTGATAATAACTCTGGAACGCTTCAACAAATTCCAGTGATTTTGAGATTGTTTTTTCGTGACAAATTATACTTTAAGATAATGGTAAATAAAGGTCGATATGTTTTGTGTTTATTTATAAAAAAATATCAGAAATATGACAAAAATGTAAAAAAAATAGCAATTTACAAACTTTGAATGATTATCCCTTTAACCCCTTCACCCCCAAGGGTGGTTTGCACGTTCATGACCGGGCCAATTTTTACAATTCTGACCACTGTACCTTTATGAGGTCATAACTCTGGAACGCTTCCATGGATCCCGGTGATTCTGACATTGTTTTCTCATGACATATTGTACTTCATGATAGTGGTAAAATTTCATTCAAATAACTTGCGTTTATTTGTGAGAAAAACGGAAATTTGGCGAAAATTTTGAAAATTTTGCAATTTTCCAACTTTGAATTTGTATGCCCTTAAATCACAGAGATACAGCACACAAAAAACTTGATAACTAACATTTCCCACATGTTTACTTTACATCAGCACAATTTTGGAACCAAAATTTTTTTTTGTTAGGAAGTTATAAGGGTTAAAAGTTGACCAGCGATTTCTCATTTTTACAACACCATTTTATTTTTAGGACCACATCACATTTGAAGCCACTTTGAGGGGTCTATATGACAGAAAATACCCAAAAGTGACACCATTCTAAAAACTGCACCCCTTAAGGTGCTCAAAACCACATTCAAGAAGTTTATTAACCCTTTAGGTGCGTCACAGGAATTGTTTTGAATATTTTAAAAAAAATGAACATCTAACTTTTTTTCACAAAAAAAATACTTCAGGTTCAATTTTTTTTATTTTACCAAGGGTAACAGGAGAAATTGGACGCAAAAGTTATTGTGCAATTTATCCTGAGTACGCTGATACCTGATATGTGGGGGGGAACGACTGTTTCGGCGCATGGCAGAGCTCAGAATGGAAGGAGGACTTTTTCAATGCAAAATTGGCTGGAATTCAGATCGGACGCCATGTCACGTTTGGAGAGTCCCTGATGTACCTAAACAGTGGAAACCCCCTACAAGTGACCCCATTTTGGAAACTAGACCCCCCAAGGAACTTATCTAGATATGTGGTGAGAACCTTGAACCCACAAGGGCTTTACAGAAGTTTATAACGTACAGCGGTACAATTAAAAAATCATATTTTTTCCACAAAAATGATCTTTTCACCACAATTTTTATTTTCCCAAGGGTAATAGGACCCTAAAAGTTATTGTGCAATTTGTCCTGAGTATGCTGATACCCCACATGTGGGGGTAAACCACTATTTGGGCGCATGGCAGAGCTCGGAAGGGAAGCAGCGCCATTTGACGTTTTTGGCTGGAATTGAGATCTGACACCATGTCGCGATTGGAAAACCCCTGATGTGCCTAAACAGTGGAAACCCCCCACAAATGACACCATTTTGTAAACTAGACCCCCCAAGGAACTTATCTAGATGTGTGGTGAGCACTTTGAACCCCCCAGTGCTTCACAGAAGTTTATAACGCCCGGGCGTGAAAATAAAAAATTCGTATTTTTTCCACAAACATGATCTTTTAGTCACCATTTTTTTATTTTCCCAAGGGTACCAGGAGAAATTGGACCCCAAAAGTTGGTGTTCAATTTGTCCTGAGTATGCTGATACCCCATATGTGGGAGAAAACTACTGTATGGGCACACGTCGGGGCTCGGAAGGGAAGTAGTGATGTTTTGGAATGCAGACTTTGATGGAATGGTCTGCGGGTGTCATGTTGCCTTTGGAGAGCCCCTAATGTACCTAAACAGTGGAAACCCCCCACAAATAACCCCATTTTGAAAACTAGACCCGCTAAGGAACTTATCTAGATGTGAGGTGAGCACTTTGAACCCCCAAAGGCTTCACAGAAGTTTATAATGCCAGGGCATGAAAATAAAAAAATCGTATTTTTTCCACAAACATGATCAATTAGTCCCCAATTTTTTTATTTTCCCAAGGGTAACAGGAGAAATTGAACCCTAAAAGTTGTTGTCCAATTTGTCCTGAGTACGCTGACACCCCATATGTGGGAGAAAACTACTGTATGGACACACGTCAGGGCTCGGAAGGGAAGTAGTGACGTTTTGGAATGCAGACTTTGATGGAATGGTCTGCGGGTGTCATGTTGCCTTTGGAGAGCCCCTAATGTACCTAAACAGTGGAAAACCCCACAAATGACCCCATTTTGGAAACGAGACACCCTAAGGAACTTATCTAGATGTGTGATGAGCACTTTGAACCCCCAAGGGCTTCACAGAAGTTTATTATGCCCGGGCATGAAAATAAAAAAATCATATTTTTTCCACAGACATGATCAATTAGTCCCCAATTTTTTCATTTTCCCAAGGGTAACAGGAGAAATTGGACCCCAAAAGTTGTTGTCCAATTTGTCATGAGTACGCTGACACCCCATATGTGGGAGAAAACTACTGTATGGACACACATCGGGGCTCGGAAGGGAAGCAGTGACGTTTTGGAATGCAGACTTTGATGGAATGGTCTGCGGGTGTCATGTGTGTTTGGAGAGCCCCTGATGTACCTAAACTACTGAAACTCCCCACAAGTGACCCCATTTTGGACACTAGACCCCCCACGGAACTTATCTAGATGTGTGGTGTGCTTCACAGAAGTTTATAACGCTCGGACGTGAAAATAAAAAAATCATTTTTTTCCACAAAAATGATATTTTTGCCCCCAATTTTTTATTTTCCTAAGGGTAACAGGAGAAATTGGACCCCAAAAATTGTTTTGCAATTTGACCTGAGTAGGCTGATACCCTACATGTGGGGCTAAAACACTGTTTGGGCGCATGGCAGAGCTTGGAAGGGAAGGAGCACCATTTGACTTTTTCAACTCAGAATTGGCTTAAATTGAGATCAGACACCATGTTGCATTTGTAGAGCCCCTGATGTGCCCAAACAGTGGAAACCCCCAATTCTAACTCCAACCCGAACCCCAACACACCCCTAACCCTAATCTCAGCCCTAACCCTAACCCTAGCCCTAACCCTAATGGAAAAATGGAAATAAATACATTTTTTTTATTTTATTATTTTTCCCTAACTAAGGGGGTGATAACGGGGGGTTTGATTTACTATTTATGGCGGTTTTTATGTCTGGCAGCTGTCACATGCTGAAAGACGCTTTTTATTGTAGTTGACGTTTTTATTGGTACCATTTTCGGGCACGTGACATTTTTTGATCGCTTTTTATTCCGATTTTTGGGACGCAGAATGAACAAAAAACAGCATTTCATGAATTTCTTTTGGGGGGGTGCGTTTACACCGTTCCGCGTGCAATAAAATTGATAAAGCAGTTTTATTCTTCGGGTCAGTACGGTTACAGCGATACCTCATTTAGGTCGTTTTTTTATGTTTTGTCGGTTTTATGCAACGAAAACTATTTTATATAAAAAAATAACTATTTTTGCATCGCTTTATTCTGCGAGCTATAACTTTTTTATTTTTTCGCTGATGATGCTGTGTGGCAGTTCGTTTTTTGCGGGACAAGATGACGTTTTCAGCGGAGCCATGGATATTTATATGCATCTTTTTGATCGCGCGTTATTACACTTTTTGTTTGGCGGTATGATAATAAATCATTATTTTTTGCTTTGTTTTTTATTTTTATTTTTTAAGGGGTTCGCTAAAGGGGTTAACTAATGGGACAGTTTTATAGGGCGGGTCGTTACGGACGCGGCGATACCTAATATGTGTATTTTTATTGCTTTTTTTTTTATTTACAAAAAATGGATTTATTTGGGGGAATATTTTTTTTTTTTCTAATTTATTTGGCGATTTATTTAAATTTATTTTAACACTTTTTTTTATTTTTTTTAACTTTATTAAATAGTCCCAGGTGGGACATCACTGTCCTGTGACAGATCGCTGATCTGTCACATCACAGATCACTGTGACAGATCAGCGATCTGTCACAGGCAGTGCAGAAGGCTTCCTCATGCCTGCGCTTTGCAGGCACTGAGGAAGCCAGCTTCCTGCAGGCCCTCGAAGGCCCCCGTCGCCATCTTGGATTCGGGGGCCTTCAGGAAAGGAGCCCCCCGCAGCAGCGCTGCACATTGCGCTGCCATGGGGGGCTCAGGGAAGCACGGAGGGAGCCCCCCCCGGTGTGCAAGGGGTTAACGTGTCGGGGGCGGTCCGTGACCGCCCCTGACACATTGTGCCGGGTGTCAGCTGTGATAATCAGCTGACACCCAGCCTCGATCAGCGGCGCTCACCACGTGGGCGCCGCTGATCGCGGTAGACGTACTATCCCGTCCATGGCCATAGGGGCCCGGGTCCCATGGACGGGATAGTACATCTGATGTCAGGAAGGGGTTAATCCAGATGGTCATACCATAGAAAAACATTAATAAACATTTCCCACATGTCTACTTTACATCAGCATCATTTGTAAAATACTATTTTATTTTGTTAGCATTTTAGGAGGTTTAAAAATGTAACAGCAATTTTTTAACTTCTCAAAAAAATTTGCAAAAAATTTTTTTAGGGACCTTTCCAGGTTTGAAGTGACTTTAGTGGTCCTATATATTGGAAAACCCTCAAAAGTTATACCATTTTAAAAACCACACCCCCTGACATAATGAAAACTGCTGTCAGGTAGTTTATTAACCCTTCAGGTGCTTTTCAGGAATTATGACAAAGTGGCATGATAGGAATGAAAAGGTTGATTTTTACCATCTAAACGGCGCTGTTTTTTGAACAAGTCAGTGTAGCCGGCAGACTCTAAGGCCGCTATTTGCTCATGAATTGCCATGGCAAACATCATGTTAGGAATCTGGGTCAGTCTACGCTTATGCAGCAACCCAGATTCTCACATTTGTCTCCAGAGGTTAAGTCCTTTTTCCCTGCTACTGAGCATGCTCACGGGACGAGCTCTCACTGGAGTTCAGAAGTCAGGTGCTCAGGTCCTGCTCCTGATTTGATTGGTTATGCTCGGGGCTCTGGAGATTTCCGGCAGGTTCCGTACGCTATAAAAAGTGCGCATGGCCGCTATGCCATGCGCTAGTATTTTCTATACTTGCTGCTGTGTACTTGGTCTGGTGTATGACTTATTATGAAACCCCTTCCCTCGGATATTACGTTTGTGTGAGTGATTGGGACAGCCAGTATTGCGCTAGCGCCAGCGCGCTCAAGCATCATTCGTTACAGCAGCCAGCGTTCTGCATTGCGCCTGCTAAATTCGCGCTTGCAGTCGCTTTTGGCGTCCGCAGTTGCGACGCCGTGCACACGGTCTGCCACGGTAAGTCTATCCGGTTGTAGTGTTGTCTTCAACTACTCCGATCCCTGGCTACCGCACGTGTGCTGCTGATGGTCTGTGAAGCTGTTACAGACTCAGCGTTCTTTGTATTTTTGTTTTGCTTGCAGCTCTGTCTGTGAAACAGCCTGCTTCTGCATTACTTTTCATGTGCAGCTCTGTGACCTCAACAGAGCTACTTTTGTGCACCAGGTGCAGTTAAACCTTGTGCACATTATCGTCCCTGTGTTCTGCCATTTTAGCAGCGGTTATTTCGCCTGCCGCACGGTGGACCCCGGGCAGCGAACACCTTTATTTATATTTTTTTAAGCTTGTTCCGCCGTCGTAACACAACAGGACCACACAATTATGATCTCAGGGTGCCGATTGGGATAAATAGGGAGAAACCACAATCTTTTAAACATTTATATGATATAGTCACTATTGGCATCAGAATCTAAGGGGTTAAACAGATATGGACAGTGTCCAGACTGATTGTTTGTGATACAGCAAGTTGTCAGCTATGGTGTACAGCCAACAGCTGCTGGATTGTCACCTGTTTGGGGATGCTATTCTCTTATATCTCAGGTCAGTTAAAAGACGTATTGACGGTCATTAAGGGGTTAATACTCAGGACCCGTAGTCGGCCATACCGCAGCCCTATAGTTACCGGTCTTTGCCGGGTTAGTCGTGTTCATTTTACCAGTGTATTCTTGTCTTGATCCCTGCGAGGATAACTATTGTATAGCTTGTTTGGCTGCTCAAGATAGCCCCAAGGCCTATATACTGTATATATAAAAGTTACATCTTGAGTTCATCCCGTCTCGTCACTGCATCCCGCATACCTGCTATTACTACAGTGTGATCCAATTTTATCGGATGAGAAAAAGATGAGAAAAATAAATTCTCTATTTTCTCCATAGTGTCAGTGTGTGAAAATCTGACCGCACTCAGATGTCATCCGAGTGTAGTCCGATGTAGTCATGCATTTCTTGACTTGCATGGGAGAGTGCGATCTGAATATCGGATGCAAATGGTGCATGCTGCAATTTTTTTCTTGGACATGCTCTTTCCGAGGCAAAAAACGGATGTGTGCACTGTCCCATAGACTAACATTGGTCCAATTGCAATCCAAAATTTTGTCTGCACGAACCCTTATTCTGTAAATTCTGTCTGCCATGAAAGAAGCAAAACCAAAGCCCTTCCCTCCATTTCTTAATAGGTCAACAGTTCAAAGTTTCTAGCAAATGATCCAATGTCTCCTATTAATTTATGGTACAATATCGAAGGAAGTTACTCATATTTACCCAGACTATTAGTAGCCCCCTGCCACTTAGCAAGGAAATGACACAATAATATTAAACTTGCTCTGCGAGGCTAGCTGGCCCTGTGATCTCAGAAGCAACGTGATCTTTCTATATATTCCGCACTCACATACTTTACACTTATTCCGGGTTCCGGACCGGTTGCCAGACATGATGGAAATGGCACTACTTCTAACATCCTGGCACTAGTTCCTTCATATGGGGAATAGAACTCATTAAATAGTTTTTTTGGGGGGATTTAATTCTAGCTACCATGGGGTCTGCAATGTATAGCAAAGACCTCTCTGGATAGAAATCTGTTATTTCTGGCAAGAAGACAGATCACTCCAGAAAGAGTAGTCAGAAATGTTCCAAGCTTAGATCTCCGAGCTATGTCACCACTAGATTGGTCACATATATAAAGCCACGGCGGCTGTAAAGTGCAACATAAAAGGTAAGGAAAATGAAGTAATATGACAACTAGGTAGTAAAGTAAGGTACAATAAAAAGAAATGTGGTTTTGCTTAATATGAAAAGAAGTAATCTGGGCTGCCAAGAAAATATCCATGAGTTAACCCACTTTCAGCAAGCCATGGTGGACTTTCTAAAATTTGTAAAGACTGCAACGAATAGGGCCTCCATATAGGATAGACACTGCCTAAAACAGGGATAAACTGTGGAAGAGGTGATGGGAATACTCCTTCAAAGACACTTGGCATCTGTTCTGTAAATTTGGAACGATGGTCTTATCTGAGAAATGATGAATACACCTTAATACATGTCAATGCTAAAATTATCAGTATGTACTCCAGGTATAAACTATACAAATTTAATAAAAATATGTTTGAGTCCTCACAGCTGCATGTCTTTTGGCATTTCAACAGCCGCAACACATGCAGGGATTGTCTGTTTGTTAGGCAATCCCATCATGTGTTGTGCCTGTCGAACAGCCGAGAGACATGCAGCTCCGGGGACTCAAACATATATTTTGAGCATGTCAAAGACACTTGGTTAGCGCCCGAGCATGCTCAGATAACATCGCTCATCACTAGTGCCGCTACTCCGGAACGACACATGGAAGTTCACATGACTATGAAGAACTTCAAATTCATTAAGTAGTGTGTACTTGTGGGCAAACTCGGTGCCTTATACTCCAGCCCAACTGTGGTAACACGAGTGTGCACTACATCAGCCTTAATGAATCTGCCCCTTTGTGTTTATTAGCCTTGAAACTGAACGGCAAACGGCAGTAGACGCAAGTGTGGTCTCCACCGTCCAACACCTCCAATCATTCAACAGCGATATTTTGCGGCAAAATGCCATAAATATAAAGCTGGGACTCTGATCCATGTCCACCATGATGTAGTTCCTACTTTGGATAAAATGGCAACTGTTTTGCATTGGCAAAGACATTGCTGATATTGAGCACTTGGGCGGGCATGTTATTTAGCATTGTATGGAGGTTTTATTTGCAGACTGTATGGCATTAATATTTGGTTGATGTAGGATAGCAGTTTTCAAGCACAATGTATACAACACCTGAATTTATTTATTATTTATTCAATCTTTCAGAATGTCATTCCTTACGGATATTGTGCAGGAAGATTTACTATTTACATAGGTAAAGTGCATTAACCCCTTTCTGACATCCAACATAGTATCCCGTCCACGGTACCCGGGTCCGTATGACTGTGGGCGGGATAGTACGTCGAGCCCTTTAATGCGAGTTGCGGTGATCGCATTAAAATTCCGACGCCATCTCACCTTAGGGAAGATGGCGTCGGCCTTCCGGGCTGTGATCGCGCCCCCCCGGCCTCCATAGCGCTGTGATTGGCTGTTCAGAATTGAACAGCCAATCGCAGCGTTTCTCATTGTTTCAGCCAATCAGATTGGCTGAAACAATGAGGTCCTAGGCTAGGATCGGAGTACCGATGTACTCAATCCTAGCCCCGGTGCCTGGTACAGGCCCAGCAGGGCCTGCAGGAGCTGGGTGACGCGATCGATGTTATCGTCGATCGCGCCAACCACAAGGCACAGCTGTGGTCACGCTGTGACCGCTCTGTGCCCTGCTGGTGACCTGGCCGTGACCTGCCTAGGAATCGAAGCTGTGAGCTCCGATCCTAGGCAGTTGCCATGGTTACTAGGGCCTGCAGGGATTGGTGGGATCGATGTAATCATTCAAGCCCACAATGACAGGTCACAGCAGCGGTTGTTGTGAATTCTCTCTCTGGCTTCCTTCTGGTGATTACTGAAGATAGTGGAGCTGGACAGATTGAGAGTTCTCTTTCTGGGCTCCCTCTGGTGGTTACTGGAGGTAGTGGAGCTGATCTGATTGACAGAGGCTTGCCACCTGATAATGAGGAAGACGATTGGAGATCTGAGGTTTGTGAATGGGATTTAAGACAGCTGACTCCCTCTATCCCTGCTGGTGATTTTTTTACTGTGCCTCCTGAGGTCTGATGTCTCCTGCTCTTTCCCTGCATGTTCAGCTAAGTGGTTCATTTGCTATTCTGTTTGCATTTGATCTGGTTTTGTTTATCTCTGCTTTGTGCGGGTCAGCTAGCTCTGGCTGGGGCTGTGCTGAATCACCACCCATATGTTACTGCATGTGCCAGTTTGTTTTGTCCCCTTTTATATTGGTCTCCTTTTGCTTTGCTTTCAGAATAGACCAGTGTGCTGATATAGTGGGGGGCGAAGTCATGCGACTTCCGTGTTTTTTGCATCAGACGTGTTGGACTTTTGCAGGGTTTTTTGCGTGATTGCAGACAGCGTCTTTCCTTTCCTGTCCTGTCTAGTCAGTGTGGGCCCCATCGTTTGCTCAGTCTATTTTTCTGCCTGCGTTTGTGTTTTCATCTTGTCTCACTGACATTATATGTTTGGGGGCTATCTATTCCTTTGGGGTCTGCTCCGGGGCAGTGTAGATTTCCCCTTTCTTGCTTTAGGCTTAGTTAGCTCTTCGGCTGTGCCGAGGCGTCTAGGATCATCGTAGGTATGCTCCACGGCTACTGCTAGTTGTGTGGAGAGGATCAGGGGTCTGCATCCGCTTAGTTACCAACCTCTCTGGTTTTCTGTGGCTTATCTAGGGCCTGTTATCCTCCTCGGTGCCCATTCATAACAAGCGGTGTGACCGCTCTGTGCCCTGTCTCTGACCTGCAGGTGACCTGTCTGACTTCTCTGCAGGGGTCCTCACTCTAGCTGAGGATTCCTGCAGAGAGGTCACAAGCAGCAAGAGCTCCTGTGCTGGGTATTGTGGTGCCACAGCAGCCTGTAGCACCACAATCCCTGCAAAAAAAAGAAGTAAGAAAAAAGAACACTATAACTGTAAGTGTTAACTGATCCCTGATCCCCTGCCCAATCTATCTACATCCCCCATCCCCCTCCCCCTATTTTGATTGATTCAACAATCGTGCACGCTTTTTTCCTCAGCCCACTTTGCACCACCTCCGCACACCCATCCCGCAGCTGCAAAACTTTGATAAGTGACACAGTTCACTTATCAGAGTTTGTTCCTGCCGTTTTTCCATTTTTTTCACCCCCCTTTGCGCCACCTAAACTACAACCCTAACTGATCCCTGCCTGATCTCTTTTCATTTACCCCCTCCACCCCTTTTGCACAGCCGCCGAGCATTGATTGGTGACGCAGTTAACCTATCAACACTTTTGCTCACTTTTTTTCTCAGCCCCCTTAGCGCCAACTCCGCACACACATGCCCCAGCCGCCAAACTTTGATAAGTGACACAGTTCAGAGTTTGTGCCTGCCGTTTTCCTTTTTTTCTTTCACCCCCCCTGCGTTAACTCCGTGTGCACATATAGCTGCCGCCGAACTTTGATAAGTAAAACAGTTAACTTATTAGAACTCGTGCCGGATATTTTAGACACTTTTATTTTCGCCACCCCCGTGTGCACATCCAGAAGCCTAATTTTGATATGTGACATGCAGTTCACTTATCAGAGCTAGGGCCTGCTGTTTTAGACTTTTTTTCCCACAGTTTTTCTTTTCTGAATAGTTTACACCAATCACTATGCCCCCCACACATACACATACAGTTTTCAATAAAGTACACCCAAGCACCATATTCACACATAAAAAATGTCATCAAATTCGTCCCAACAGCGCTATTCAATGGAGGAGACAAATTATTTCCTTGCCTCCGACACTGATAGCGAGAGAGAGGATCCCACTTTTCTTTATCTTTCTGATTCTTCATCCTCTTCCCCCTCCTCATCTTCCTCCTCGGGTCCTGCAGAACCGCCACGCACACACTCCAGGACAGAAGATGAGGCAGCGCCCACCATGCCCGCAGCTGAACCAGCGCTCCCCGCATGGACCTCGCCCCCCGAAAATTATGAGCCACTGATTCCTGGTTTTGTCGAAAGTCTTTTTCTCTGAGAATTTTATTAACCGCATGGTGAGGCAAACTAATTTGTACCCTCGTCAATTTTTGGAACAAAACCCGCATTCATCATTTTCAAACTGGTCTCCTGTAGACACAGTTCAAATGATACAGTTTTGGGGCCTGGTCCTCAATATTGGGAACCTGAAGAAGCCCGAACTTTGGCAATATTGGAGTGTTGATATTTTATATAACACTCCAGTGTTCCGAATTGTCATGGCCCGGACGCTTTTTGAGGCCATCCACAAAATTTCAGCATTATAATGATAATGCGCAGTGTCCCGCAAGAGATGACCCCAACTTTGACCGTCTTTTCAAAGTTCAGCTGGTCATCGAACACTTCAACAAAAAGTTTGCTGGTGTACGTGCCCAAAAGGGACAACTGCGTGGATGAGTTCTTGGTTCATTTTAAGGGAAGGCTGCGATTCCATCAATACCTGCCCAGTAAGAGGGCCAGGTACAGAATCAAACTCTATAAGTTGTGTGAGAGTACCTCAGGGTACACCCACAGGTTTAGAGTGTACGAAGGGAAGGACACCAGGATTAAACCCCCTGAGTGTCCTCCTTTCTTGGGAGTGAGAGGGAAAATTGTGTGGGATTTGGTGCACCCACTGCTGGATAAAGGTTATCACCTCTACACTGATAACTTTTTTGCCAGCGTCCCACTCTTCAAATCCCTCTCTGCGCGAGGTACCGCAGCCTGTGGTACTGTCCGCAAAAATCAGAGAGGCCTCCCGAAGACGCTACTTGGGCACATGCTCCGAAAAGGTGAGAGCAGAGCCCAATGTAGCGACCATCTGCTAATGGTCAAGTACAAAAGGGATGTCCTTCTCTTGACCACCATACACGGTGATGGCAGCACCCTCTGCACTGTATGGGGTACCTCTACACAGATCAGCAAACCTGAATGTGTACTGGTGTACAATAAAAACATGGGGGGGGCGTTGATCTGTCCGATCAACTCCTACAACCGTATAATGCTTTGAGGAAGGCCAAGGTGTGGTATAAAAAGCTGGCCGTGCACATCGTCCAAATGGCAATGTTCAATGCATTCCTGCTGTCACGATGTGCATGCCACACCAATATGTCGTTCCTTCATTTCCAGGAGGTAGTGGTTAAGGCCCTGATGTTTGGCACTCAGGAAGGAGCGCCCCCCCAGTACTTCTGGAACTGAAGGTGCTCGTATTGTACCAGGTCAGCATTTTCTGGAGGTGGTCCCACCAACCCAAAGAAAAGGTAAGCCGCTAAAAAGGTGTCGAGTGTGTTACAAAAAGTGAATACGCAGGGACATCATTTATCAATGCAACACCTGCCCCAAAAAACCTGGCCTGTGTATGAAGGATTGCTTCAAATTGTACCACACCTCCATGCACTACTAATTTACTTTACCGGAAACATTAGATTAGTTGGGGGCACATCTAGATTTGTTCTTTGGGGGTCTAGTATCCAAAATGATGTCACATGTGGGTTTTTTTCCTGTTTAGGCACATCAGGGGCTCTGCAAATGGAACATGACGCCCGCAGACCATCAAAGTCTGCATTCCAAAACGTCACTACTTCCCTTTCGAGCCACGACGTGTGCCTAAACAGTTTTTTCCCACATGTGGGGACCAGCCTACTTAGGACAAATTAGACAACGACTTTTGGGGTCCAATTTCTCCTGTTACCCTTGGGAAAATTAAAAATTGGGGACTAAAAGGTAATTTTTGTGGGAAAAAAAATAGGATTTTAGATTTTCACGCCCGGGCATTATAATCTTTAGTGAAACACTTTGGGGTTCAAAGTTCTCACTACACATCTAGATAAGTTCCTTAGGGGGTCTAGTTTCCAAAATGGGGTCACTTGTGGGGGGTTTCTACTGTTTAGGCACATCAGGGGCTCTGCAAATGGAACATGGCACGTGCAAACCATTCCATCAAAGTCTGCATTCCAAAACGTCACTACTTCCCTTTCGAGCCCCTGATGTGCCTATTCAGTAGTTTTCTCCCACATTTGGGCCATCAGCATACTCAGGACAAATTGGACAACAACTTTTGGGGTCCAATTTCTCCTGTTACCCTTGGGAAAATTAAAAATTGGGGACTAAGAAATAATTTTTGTGGAAAAAATGTTTTCTTCTTTTTTCACGCCCGGGCATTATAAACTTTAGCGAAACACTTGGGAGTTCAAAGTGCTCACTACACATTCCTTAGGGGGTCTAGTTTCCAAAATGGGGCCATTTGTTGGGGGTTTCTACTGTTTAACCCCTTTCTGCCATTGGATGTACTGTCCCGTCCATGTGACCTGGGACTTTATTCCCATGGACAGGATAGTACGTCATAGTGATCAACGGCGCCCCCAGACAAATTGCCCAGTAACTTTTGGGGTCCTGTTACCCTTAGGAAAATAAAAATTGGGGGTGAAGAGATCATTTTTGTGGAAAAAATATGATTTTTTAATTGTACGGCTGTACATTATAAACTTCTGCGAAGCCTTTGGGGGTTCAAAGTTCTCACCACACATCTAGAGAAGTTCCTTGGGGGGGTCTAGTTTCCAAAATGGTTTCATTTGTGGGGGTTTTCCACTGTTTTGGTACATCAGGGGCTTTCCAAACGCGACATGGCATCCAATCTCAATTCCAGCCAAAAAAGTCAAATGGCGCTGCTTCCCTTCCGAGCTCTGCCATGCGCCCAAATAGTCGTTTACCCCCACATATGGGGTATCAGCGTACTCAGGACAAATTTCACAATAACTTTTGGGGTCCTGTTACCCTTGGAAAAATAAAAATTTGAGGTGAAGAGATCATTTTAAAAAAAAATATATGATTTTTTAATTGTATGGCTGTACGTTATAAACTTCTGTGAAGCCCTTGGGGGTTCAAAGTTCTCACCACATATCTAAATAAGTTCCTTGGGGGGTCTAGTTTCCAAAATGGGGTCACTTGTGGGAGGTTTCCACTGTTTAGGCACATCAGGGGCTCGCCAATCACGACATGGCGTCCGATCTCAATTCCTGCCAATTTAAGTTTGAAAAAGTCAAAGGCTCTCTTTCCCTTCTGAGCCCTACCATGTGCCCAAACAGTGGTCCCCCCCACATATGGGGTATTGGCGCACTCAGGACAAATTGGACAACTATGGTTCAATTTCTCCTGTTACACTTGGGAAAATAAAAAATTGGGGACTAAAAGATAATTTTTGTGGGAAAAATATGATTTTTTTATTTTCATGCCCGGGTGTTATAAACTTCTTTGAAGCCCTTGGGGGTTCAAAATGCTCACCACACATCTAGATAAGTTCCTTAGGGGGTCTAGTTTCCAAAATGGGGTCACTTGTGTGGGGTTTCCCCTGTTTAGGCACATCATGCGCTCGTCAAACGCGACATGGCGTTCGATCTCAATTCCAGCCAATTTTAGGTTGAAAAAGTCAAACGGCGCTTCTTCCCTTCTGAACCCTGCCATGTGTCAAAACAGTAGTTCCCCCCCCCCCCCCACATATTGGGTATCAGCATACTCAGGACAAATTGGAAAATACTTTTTGGGGTCCAATTTCTCCTGTTACCCTTGGGAAAATAAAAAAATTGTTGCTAAAAGATCATTTTTGTGACTAAAAAGTTTAACGTTCTTTTTTTCCCTTCCATGTTGCTTCTGCTCCTGTGAAGCACCTGAAGGGTTAATAAACTTCTTGAATGCATTTTTCAGTAGCTTGAGGGGGGCAGTTTTTAGAATGGTGTCACTTTTGGGTATTTTCTGCCATATAGACCCCTAAAAGTGGCTTCAAATGTGAGGTGGTCCCTTAAAAAAAAAATGGTTTTGTAAATTTTGTTGTGAAAATGAGAAATCGCTGGTCAACTTTTAACCCTTATAACTTCCTAACAAAAAAATTTGGATTCCAAAATTGTGCTGATGTACAGTAGACATGTGGGAAATGTTATTTAGTAGCTATTTTGTGTGACATATCTCTCTGTTTTAAGGGCATAAAAATTCAAAGTTTGAAAATTGCAAAATTTTCACCATATTTCTGTTTTTTTCATAAATAAATGCAAGTTGTAGCGAAGAAATTTTACCACTAAAGTGAAGTACAATATGTCACGAGAAAACAGTCTCAGAATCTCCAAGATCCATTTAAGCATTCCAGAGTTATTACCTCATAAAGGGACAGTGGTCAGAATTGTAAAAATTGGCCCGGTCATTAACGTACAAACCATCCTTGGGTGTAAGGGGTTAAAGGACCAAAAAATTCTGCTCCAATTTTGTCTATTCAGGCTGCATCCACCCTACAGCTACAGCTCATCCGGAGACTGTTGCATGGATCGATGGTCATGCTTTTCTTGTTATTGTATGGCCGCTCTGGAGGAAGTCCTTAGAATGTCATAACAGAATGTTGTGCTTGGCAGGAAGGCGACAAATGACAGTTCTTTATGAAGCAAACTGTTGTCGCTGACAGTCAAGTTCCACTGTTGGGTGTGTATGGAAGATATTTCCCCAATAGGATCACAAAATACATCAATACACCCTGAGTCAAAGTTTGAACCTGAATATACAGCGATCAGTAGGAAATGCAGCCCCCTTTATCTACACCACCTAGATTTCAAGATCACAGCATCCAGTGACGGGCGATGATCTGACCAACATCATCCAAAAACCAGAACGGCTCAGGAGGGTTGATCCTACTGACAGATCCCCTGAAATAAAAGTTCCATAAAATTTTCATAATTCACACTAGGCACCAATGACTGGTGGATAACTTGCACGTGTCACTTCCATGCTTTATGCTGCAAGATCAGTAAGTCATAGTGAGAGGAATTCTGTACCTTCCAACCTGTGGGCTATCTGTACAATGAACCCAAGTTGACCAAGTGCAATAAAGGATGCATCTCCTTTGGGGCTGGCCTGACACAGATTGTGCATCAGGAGTCAGAAATTTTGATCTATGCCATTGTACATCATTGGTCCAAGCTTGCACAAAGACATTTTTTTTCCAAGATTAAATATTAAGTGATGGTTCGCAACCAGGGACATTATCATCCATTAGATAAACACAACAGTGACACCCAGGGGCGGACACTGACAGCTTGGGGCCCCTGTGCAAGAAATGTGTCTAGGTCCCCTTCTTTTTATGGTGACAAAGCTATATATATATATATATATATATATATATATATATATATATATATATATATATATAGCCACACACATATACATTTATATATATTACATAATCTCCTTTATTATGTATATTACCGTCACTTTTTATACAGTGCCCTCTTGTTATCTACTGTACAGTCCCTTACATATTGGATTATATACACCATGTTCCAAATTATTATGCAAATGATATTTTTCTCTGATTTTCCTAAATGGTTGGTGCAAATAAAAAAGCTATTTAACTCCAAAACATCCTAATAAGCCAAGTTACATGTTAACATAGGAACCCTTCTTTGATATTACCTTCAAAATTCTTGCATCCATTGATCTTGTGAGATTTTGGAGAGTTTCTGCTTGTATTTCTTTGCATGAAGTCAAAATAGCCTCCCAGAGCTGCTGTTTTGATGTGAACTGCCTCCCACCCTCATAGATCTTTTGCTTGATGATACTCCAAAGGTTCTCTAAAGGGTTGAGGTCAGGGGAAGATGGTGGCCACACCATGAGTTTATCTCCTTTTATGCCCAGAGCAGCCAATGACTCAGAGGTATTCTTTGCAGCATGAGATGGTGCATTGTCATGCATGAAGATGATTTTGCTCCTGAAGGCACATTTCTGCTTTTTATACCATGGAAGAAAGTTGTCAGTCAGAAACTCTATATACTTTGCAGAGGTCATTTTTACACCTTCAGGAACCTTAAAAGGCCCTATCAGCTGTTTCCCCATGATTCCGGCCCAAAACATGACTCCTCCACGTCCTTGCTGACGTCGCAGCCTTGTTGGGACATGGTGGCCATCACCAACCATCCACTACTCCATCCATCTGGACCATCCAGGGTTGCTCGACACTCATCAGTAAACAAGACTGTTTGAAAATTAGTCTTCATGTATGTCTGAGCCCACTGCAACCGTTTCTGCTTGTGAGCACTGTTTAGGGGTGGCCGAATAGTAGGTTTATGCACCACAGCAAGCCTTTGAGGTTCGAGGGACTCCAGAGGCAACAGCAGCTTCAAATATCTGTTTGCAGGTTTGTAATGGCTTTTTAGCAGCTGCTCTTTTAATCCGATGAACTTGCCTAGCAGAAACCTTCCTCATTCTGCCTTTATCAGCACAAACACGTCTGTGCTCAGAATCAGCCACAGATCTCTTAACAGTATGATGATCACGCTTAAGTTTTCGGGAAATATCTAATGTTTTCATCCCTTGACCAAGACATTGCGCTATTTGATGCTTTTCAGCAGCAGAGAGATCCTTTTTCTTTCCCATGTTACTTGAAAACTGTGTCCTGCTCAATAGTGTGGAACATCCAGTTTTCCTTTTATTGGGCTCACATGGCAAACTAATTATCGCAGGTATCTGAGATTGATTTCAGTGATCCAAAGAACCCTAAGGCACAATACCATCAATACGTTTCATTAAAACAAAAAAAAAACGCTATGACACTTAAAAACAATTTGCATCATAATTTGGGACATGGTGTAGAGCCCTGTTTTTTATTACATACCGCCCTGTCTTGGTAGCTGTATAATGCAATGACGGCTGATAGAGCATGGGAAAGCTTCTTTTCTAATCGAGGAGCTGATGGACTGGCTGTCTGGTCACTGTCTCCTTCATCAGCAGTCATTTTATAACTAAAAAGAGAGGGCGCTGTGAATAACAAAATTAACAAGAATACACTATGTAAGAGACAGCACTGTACATAACAGCAGAGGAAGCTATATAATAAGGGACGGCACCAAATATAACTAGAGAGGATGGTACGTAATAAGGGATGGAGTTATACATAATAAAAGAGGAAACTATGTAGCTAAGGATGGTGTTATACATAATAAGTGAGTACACTATATACTAAGGGACTGTGTTATACATAATAAGTATGTACACTATATACTAAGGGACTGTGTTAGACATAATAAGCGATAATAATGTCTTCCTCCAACTCCCCCTGTTCCTAAGTCCATTATAAGTCCCCCTTCCTCCCATCCCAATCCCCCACACCCCTCATTGTCCTCCTCCCCCTGCATCCCATTATTGTCCTCTCCCCCACCCCATCATTGCATTCTTCACCACCTATATCATTGCCTTCTCCCCACCACTATCATTGCTTTCTCCCCACCACCCCATCATAGCCCATTCCACCACCTCCATCATTTCTTCCTCCCTCACCACCTCAGCATTGTCTTTTTCACCACCACTCCCATCATTGCCCATGCCACCACCTCCATCATTTCCTCCTCCCCCACCATCCCCATCATTGTTCATTCCACAACCTCCATCTTTTCCTCTTCACCCCCCATTATTGCCCTTCCCACCTCCATCATTGCATTCTCCCCCCACCATCATTTCCCATTCCACCACCTCCATCATTTCTTTCTCCCCCATCATCCCCATTATTATCCATTCCACCACTTCCATCATATCCACCTCCCCCACCACCCCCTTCATTGCCCTCTCCATCACCCCATCATTGCCCTCTCCCCCACCTACACACACACAGCACCATTCACCTCTCTGCACAATCCCCTGCAGTGCTACACACACACACACACCACCACTCATCTCTACACACACACACAACACACATACATACAAAAAACACACACACAGCACCATTCACCTATCCGCATGTTCTCCCATCGCTGGCAGCTTCCTCTCTCTGGCACATCCGGCCGCTGAATGATGACGTCATCCAGCGGCGCTGCTGTCTGTGTGAGAGACAGGAAGGATGGGCAGGAAGCAGGACAGATCACTACAGCTCCACTCTCTGCTTCTCTTGTAGGCAGCGGAGCTGCAGGGATCTCTCCCTGCCCGCCGCACATGAGGGCCCCCTTGTGCCTCGGAGCCAGATAAACAGGCCAGATTGTCCTTATTATTAGCCACCCTGCAGGGGCCCCCCTCCACCTCCGGGCCCAGGTGCAGCCGCACAGGCTGCACATGCTGTATGTCTGCGCATGGTGACAGCTTACAGAATTATCTATTTATAGATGAAAAAATTATTATACAATTGATCAATTAACCATAAAATCACCGTGATGTACTGTGAAGGGAATGGAAACCACTCAAAGAAAGAGCTTATCGAGAACCCAAAATGTGGCAAGCCAAGAGACAACCAAACAGGAAATATATAATAAAAGGATATATCTTTATTCAATAAAATTCCAGAAAAATGACTAAAAAGTGGCACAATGTGAATGTGCACGTATCAATATCCATAAATGTTTTGGCATAGGATAGCAGATTTTAAGAACCAATAATATATACACACACTAAATCAGGACAAGTTTGGAGGTTCAGGACAGTTTCTGTAACCCCCTTACAGCTCCACCGTGGCATGGCAGAGTTCACCATGAGAGTGACGTTAAAAGTAAAGAAAATCGCTCACCATGTGGCAGGTCATTGCTTGGGCTCATGCAATCAGAACCGGGGCAAAGCTGCTGAAGGAACACCCGTATGCAGTGAGGCTGGCCAGAGAGGATGCTGAGGAGCCGTTTAAAACGGTCCGTCCCAGGAACGTGCAATGTGACAGGGAGAGGAGTGCAGGGAAAGATGTAATGTAGCAAGCTGTCGAAAATGTTGTAACGAATCTGGATGTGCTGCGAAGTCATGAAAGTAAAGTTTTACGTTTTGAGTTGCACCTGGACTGTTTCTCGGTTTATTCAGAAGCGGCCGGAGGTGACCATAAAGAATGGAGAACAGACCCTAATGATGCAGGGAACAGAGAGTCAAGTAAGCTGACCGTGGAGCATGATTTTTAAGTATTGGAAGGCCAGGGCACACAAGGCCCGATGAACTCAGCCATGACTACAGCCGTGGCTGACCTCTACAGAGCTTGGGACCCTTCACATTCTCGCAGATTTAGCCAGACTGTTTCAGAAAAATAAACTTCTCTTTACCATGTGTTGGAACTACAGGTGCATCTCACAACATTAGAAGATCATCAAAAAGTTAATTTATTTCAGTTCTTCAATACAAAAAGTGAAACTCATATTATATAGAGTCATTATGTGGCGTCCCTGAGGCTTCAGTCGCCACAGACGTACTGCATCTTCTCCTAAGGTGTAGTGCCCCACCATCCAGGTAAGGTGGGAACTCCTGACCACGCTCCACACCTGCATTTCACACACAGGATAGTTCAGTGGGGCCACCTAACAGCTTCAGGCTGGGGGTTAGCAGAGCACCCCTCGTGGAACCCTGCTTCGTAACACCATATGTGCTAGGAGGCGGGTGGAGTGAGATGATATAAAAGAGTGGGAAGAGTGGGAGTTAGTTAGTGAGTAGTGAGTTGGTTAGTTGGAGAGAGAAGAGAGAAGATGGGTGTCTGAAGGACGTGCTGCAGCAGGTCCCAGTGATCTGGGCTGCTGGCACGAGAAAGAGACTGATAAGATTGATAACCTAACCTTCCATAAGAGAGAACAGATCGGAACGAAGGAGAATAGAAGGAAGGTGGGAAGCTGGTTGAAGAAAGATAGAGAACCCTTCCAGTCCAGAGAGCGCAAAGGCCGGGGCCCAGTCTCCGAGGTGGATTGGATCTTTATGTCGGGCAACAGACACCGGAGGAGTAGTGAGCCGCTAACGCCTAGCTCCCATCATAGACTTGGGACACAACAGCAACTGAATAGAGAGACGGGACGCAGTGAGGAGTCCCCGAAACAGGCTACAGCTGTCTGTCATACAAGTAAAGACTAGGAACACCTAGAGAGAGGCATTCCAGGGTAACTAAGTACTGGAGTGCTTCGCACCTAAAGGCGCATTGCAGGAGTTGTTCAGTAAGGTACATGTTGGCGGAGTGTGGAAGGGAGAATCCTATCCTGCCTGGAGGTTGGCTGGAGCCCTGACCTGGAGAACACGGTACGGAGGCAGGCAGTTGAGTGAACTGCAAACAGTGAGTAAAGCTTTGGAACCGCATACTCGGGTGTCCTCCAGTTATTCCCACACCACTACACCTGGGTACCCACCTCCATACCATTCTGCGCCTCTCCTCATCCATTGCACCTATACTGCCCTGGGACTACAGCTCCACCTGTAGGGAGTTACACTATCTTTGCTGCAGCACACCATCAGTCCCAGCGGATCTGCATGCAGCGTTGGCTCAACATCTTACTTGCTAAACACCACGGGTGGCGTCACAAACTATTCTAATAAACTTCAACACCATTAACATCACCGCCATTGATATTGGGCGCCCAGGGCCACGGACCGGGTCACCGCTGCTGTGACACATTCCCACCTTGACACCGGCCTGGTACCGAGTACCCCGCTGCCCTGGGTGTGCGAGGGCGACCCAATTACAAACAGAGTGATCTATATCACGTGTTTATTTCTGTTAATGTTTATGATTATGGTTTACAGCCAATGAAAACCCAAAAGTCATTATCTCAGTAAACTAGAATACTTTATAACACCAGCTTGAAAAAATTATTTTAAAATCCGAAATGTTGGACTACACAAATGTATGTTCAGTAAATGTGCTCAATACTTTGTCATAGCTCCTTTTGCATCAATGCAGTGTGGCATAGAGGTGATCAGCCTGTGGCAATACTGAGGTGTTATGGAAGCCCAGGTTGCTTTGATAGCAGCCTTCAGCTCGTCTGCATTGTTGGATCTGGTGTCTCTCTTCTTCTTGACAATACCCCATAGATTCTCTATGGGGTTAAGGTCAGGCGAGTTTGCTGGCCAATCAAGCACAGTGATACTGTTGTTTTTACACTAGGTACTGGTACTTTGGCAGTGTGGAGAGGTGCTAAGTCCTGCTGGAGAATGAAATTTCCATCTCCAAAAAGCTTGTCATCAGAGGGAAGCATGAAGTGCTCTAAAATTTCTTGGTAGATGGCTGTGCGGCCTTTGTCTTTATAAAACACAGTGTGCCTATAGCAGCAGGTGACATGGCTCCCCAAATCATCACTGATTGTAAAAACTTCACACTAGACCTCAAGGATTTTCTGTCTCTCTACTCTTCCTCCAGACTCTGAGACCTTGATTTGCAAGGTCTAGTGTGAAGTATCCACAAGTGTATGGAGTGAGGCCACACCTACTGGACCATCTCTGGCCGGGAGTATGTATAACTCATACATACCCTCCAGTCCGGGATCAGAAACTGGCAAATCCTCGTAGTTCACAGAGTAACTACAGACTTATTGATTTGGACCGAACAACCATTTTAAAGATGAAAGTCCTGTTAGTAGACTCCTTTTTAAAATTTCCTAAAAGGGCATTTGAAAATGGGATCACAACTGCCCAAAAAGTCCATTCAAAGAACCCTGAGAAGGTCTAATGATCACCGTTGCATGCCATGTAGTACAGAAACCTGCAATAATTTTCAATCTACCCTAAACTCAAAGGAGAAATAACTTATAGATAAGTGGGGATGGGGGGATCCAAATGCTGGGACCTGCACCGATCGACAAAAGCGGCACATTGATCCCCTTCTGAATGCAGTGGCAATGCACAAGCCCAACCTGACCGCCACTCCATTCATTTGCTATGGGGCGTCCGTTCACTGCACTTGGCTTTTACCAGCACATGCACACTACTGCTCCAAAGGGGATAAAAGTGCCCTGTTTTGCCGATCAATGCGGGTCCCACCAATCTGGATATCCGATGGATAGTTTACAAGTTATCTTCACTGGACAACCCCTTTAACGCAAGCCACTTTTTGGTAATTGGAAAAAAAATATCTTTCCTTGTATCAGGCCATCTATTGGATCCATTATATAACGCAAGGGCCACAATCAATATTTTATCTGTCAGATTTACAGGGGCAGTAACAACTCGAGTTTCCAAGAAAAGGAAGAATGTCAGTGATGAACATGAATCGAGAACAGCGCAAAACAGTGACTTCAAAACATTGGAGACATTCGTCATATGAATTCCAAATAGGTTTGCAGACCGGGTTAAACCATTTGATTTAAATTAACTTTGTACGTTCTCTTTGAGCTTTAAGACTGACTTTTTTCTTCTTTTTTTTTTTTTTTTTTATAAGTGCCCACTTCTGTGCATTGAGAAGTTTGCACTTGCTTGCAGCTGAATAAATAACAGCGGTGTTCTCCAGAGACCCGTATTGATTTTCCAAAATCCTTTATGTGAACCTTCCCAAAGCCACTCAAGGTGCTGAGACTATGGAATGCCTTGAAAAGTGGGGCTTTTCTATAAATGATGGGAGTTGTTTAACCCTTCAAAAGACATCCTAGGTCGCTTATTGCTAGATTTTTAGTTTTTTGGGCCTTTTTTTTACTATTTGACATTGTAAACACAGAAATACATTAATGTTTGCCGAAGCTCAACGTAAGTTACAGTCTCCGAGTTTAAAGTATCATTTTACACAACTCAAATAGAAAGTGGGGCGAGTCACGCCGCCGGCACCAGCATTTCACCCTTTATAAAAGATTAACAGTCTTATTTCCATCCGCTTAGGATTTAATTACATTTCTTCACTTGTGCTTTATGGCCCTGTGTGGTCTATGAAAAAAAAAAACAGAGTTCACCCCACACGGAGGATTTTTGCTGCAAGCAGAAAGATAATTGATTCTTGTGCCATTTATCCGCAGGAAAAGTAAGAATGGACATGCACACCTGTCTTCAGAAAACATTGTCGGCAATGGATGGTAAACTGAAGTATGACAAAGTTTAAAATAATGAGTCTTAACTGTATTTTACTAAGTAAATGCAAGTTAAGACCTCCCATAGAAACACTAGACTTATGTCTGTCGAGAGCGCCAATATCGACAGGTTCGGCAGACACTCTAATGTGTATGGGGACGCCGGGCGACTGATGGTTGAGTGATGTCGATCATGCATGTCAGATTTTGGACTCCCAATCACATTGTTCTACCGGAGTCAAGCAGCCGACGTACTCGGCAGTTGGTGAGTAGGTGTCTTTCACATAGAGAACACAGCCGAGCTTGCTGACAAAGTGATCCTGTGTATAGAAAAGTCGTGGTCAAGATGGCTGTTGGCTGAATGAATGGTTGAAGCATTGTTCGGCTTACAGTCGTCGAATATTTATAGCCAGCCTTAGTGTAAATGCAAGTCAGGACCCGTTTTACGAAATTGCACCCATATGCAGTACCCAAGTGCATATCTGTAAGAGATTGATTGAGGTGTTTTAAAGGTCAGGCGTCATCTTAAAGACCATTTATTTTAGGAAATCTGCCCCAGTGAAGATAAGTTAGCAGGTCCATTGGGGGATTGCATAAAAGGTTTGTGGCTGATGTAATACTGGGTCTCTTAGCTGAAGTGAATGCTACCAGTCAGGGGCGGACACAATCAAAAAAGGGCCCCTCAGTCAAAATAATAAATAAGCATTTGTAGTCAAATAGTTCATCGTAATCCACCCCTTTATGTATCTGTGAGGTGCTTTGGAGGTGGAAATGGGCCTTCTTACTTCTTGGACCCCCTTACTTCTTTGGCCCCCATGTGGTTGCACCACTGGTATGTCTGCCCTAGCTACCAGTCACTATCTACTGCTCACCCTCTATAGAAACTTGACAGCTCAATAGTCTTAATCCTGCCTGTTCTTGAGGGGGCATTGTAGCCAGATTATACTTTCTTGGAGCGTCTCACAGTACAATATTTTCAATCCTGTTTGCTCTCCTGAGACACAATTCTCTCAACCCTGTTGATTCTGGTTGATGGCTGATTGCACAATAATAATAATCTTTATTTTTATATAGCGCTAACATATTCCACAGCGCTTTACAGTTTTGCACACATTATCATCACAGTCCCCGATGGGGCTCACAATCTAAATTCCCTATCAGTATGTCTTTGGAATGTGGGAGGAAACCCACGCAAACATGGGGAGAACATACAAACTCCTTGCACATGTTGTCCTTGGTGGGATTCAAACTATCCACTGAGCCACCGTGCTGCCCACAATACTGGCTTTGCTGCAGGACCTACCCCTGATGGACTCACACACACCAACTATTGGATCCTAGAAGTAAAATAGATGGTTTTGTGTGCAATGGCCACCTTAGATCCCATACAGTTCATCTGTACTTGACATCCTTGGCACAGCACTGGGAAACATCTTCCACTTCTGGCATAACGTATAGAGCTCTGTCCCCAAGCTGCTAACCAACCTCTATAGTTTAGTCTTTTAGAAGACTAGCCTCTATGGTCACTGAGACGCTAGATCATTTCATTGACTAACAGAAGGTCAAGAGGTTTACTGCAATAGTGTTACGCGTCGTAGCATGTTGTGTCTTTTATGCAAGTCATTGAAATTGATTTTAAGGATTATTCCCATCTTCATTGATGGTTATTAGTGCCCTTTCATAATATTTATAAAAATTCCTCTCTGTTCCAGTACAATTTTAATATTTTATTCTTTAATCTTTACAGGTTGTTGCCTAAAAGGAATCGTCCAGCACTCCAGTCTGACTGTGTGGAAGAGACTATCTAAGATTCAACGGACAGAAAAGAGCTATGGAGTGCAGCGAGGCACATATAGGACACTTATGGGCATCCATTGCATTACGACCTAGATCCTACATTCAAGTCAAGAGCAAATCATGACATCTAGCAGCCGTGGCTAAACATGTGCAGTGCTTTAAAGGTCTTTCTGATAGAGCTTGTATGCACCTCACTAAAGCCGATCAGGATCACTAGTGCGCACTATGAGATCCAGATCCTGGTTGACTTCAATTTCAACGCATTTCTGATGCTGCAGTAGCAAAGCTACCTTATATATATTGCAGCACTGGAAAACACACAGTTTAAGCCAGCAGCACAATAATACCAATGGTCAACTGTCAATGAAACACTAGCACCCACCACCCAGCAAGCAGGACTTCGGCTGGCTGGGGAGCATCGTGCTCCTAAACAGATAACACTGGATGAGCCCTTTAAAAAAGACAAGTCAATATTGGTCATCTACATAATAGAACATAATGAAAATAGCATTTACAGTAGAAAGAACATCTAAAAGAACAGGAATTATATTCTGATCTACAGGTCCATCCTAACATACAAGGTGTATTGCGAGCGAAGAGCTAAAGTCTGGAAAAGATTTCCATTCTAGAAGAAGAAATCATCCTAGATAAATAAAAAGTCCATTATTATCTTAGAACATAAAGTGCGTCCTTAAGCAAGAGGTTCATCATAGAACATAAGGTCCATCTGATAACAAAAGGTCCACCCTAGGCTCAGAGCTTTATCCAAGAACAAAAGGTCCACGCTAGGCTCCGAGCTTTATCTTAGAACAAAAGGTCCACCATAGGGTCAAAGCTTCATCCTAGAACAAAAGGTCCACTCTAGGCTGAGCTTCATCCAAGAAAAAAAGGTCCACCCTAGACTCAGAGCTTTATCCTAGAACAAAAGGCCCAACCTAGGCTCGGAGTTTCATCCAAGAACAAAAGGTCCAACCTAGGCTCAGAGCTTTATCCGAGAGCAAAAGGTCCACCCTAGGCTCAGAGCTTCATCCTAGAATAAAAGGTTCCCCTTAGGCACAGAGCTTCATCCAAGAACCAAAGGTTCAACCTAGGCTCAGAGCTTCAACTAAGAACCAAAGGTCCTCCCTAGGATCAGAGCTTTATCCAAGAACAAAAGGTTCACCATAAGCTCAGAGCTTCATCCAAGAACAAAAGGTTCACCATAGGTTCAGAGCTTCATCCAAGAACAAAAGGTCCATCCTAGGCTCAGAGCTTCATCCTAGAACAAAAGGTCTGTCAAACTACAAGAGGTTAAGTCTAGAACAAGAGATCCTTCTTAGAACAAGAAGACAATCCTAGAACAAGAACCTCTGACTTAACAATGAATGTTTATGTTATACTTGGCACAAACTTATCAAGTATGGGTGTATCACTAAAGTAACACATAAAAGTTTTAGTCACAGGAATCAGGATGACATTTCATCTTACCGTTCAAGTGCTGTATGCTACCGTTAAGCTCTCCTTCATGTTATTTTTGGCTCATCTTCTCCTGCTGAAACCACTCGAGCTTCTCATAGGTTAAAACCCAATTTGATATTGATATCGAATGTGGAAAAATAAAAGTTTAAAATAAAGAAACTTTGCAGCTGGATAAATACCAAAAGGGAACTTGCCCAAGCCAAAATCAATCCCCGCAGTAGGACTTGCATCTTACAGGGGATATCCCTCTATACCAAAGAAAAGAAAACAACCTCATTAGCTTCTCTGGAAACTTTATTACTTACACTTTTCCTATGATTTGGCATTTAAAAAAGTAATATGGAAGATAAATAAAATGTAAAACTTTTACAGATGTGTTTACTGTGTTCTCATATTTCTACATACTGTATGTGAAGCATGTTTTTGCAAAATGACTCTATAATATTGCTGGTCTCAATATGTCCATCAAGGGCATCAGTAGGAGAAGGGGAACATCACTGAAAATTATTATTATTATACATTTATATAGCGCCATTTATTCCATGGCGCTTTACGGGGCCAAGGGGAAATATAGACAAGTGCAATAAACATGTGCAAGACAAGGGGCACACGAGTACAGAAGGAGAGAGGACCCTGCCTGCGAGGGCTCACAGTCTACAGGGATGGGAGAGGATACACTAGGAGAGGGTAGAGCTGGCTGTGCGGTGGTTCAGTAGACAGAGGATCATTGCAGGCTGTAGTCTTGTCGGAACAGGTGAGTCTTCAGGTTCTTCTTGAAGGTTTCCGTTGTTGGTGAGAGTTTGATGTGTTGTGGCAGAGAGTTCCAGAGTATGGGGGAAGCATGGGAGAAGTCTTGTATGCGGTTGTGGGAAGAAGAGATGAGGGGGGAGTAGAGAAGGAGATCTTGAGAGGATCGAAGGTTGCGTGCGGGTAGGTGCCGGGAGACCATGTCACAGATGTATGGGGGAGACAGGTTGTGGATGGCTTTGTATGTCATGGCTAGGGTTTTGAACTGGAGCCTCTGGGCAATAGGAAGCCAGTGAAGGGCCTCACATAGGGGGGAGGCAGGGGAATAGCGCGGAGACAGGTGGATTAGTTGGGCAGCAGAGGTTAGGATAGACTGGAGTGGTGCCAGAGTGCTGGAGGGGAGGCCAGAGAGTAGGAGGTTGCAGTAGTTGAGGTGGGAAATGATAAGGGCGTGCACTAGTGTTTTTGTGGTTTCATGGTTGAGGAATGCGTGGATCCGGGAAATATTTTTGAGTTTGAGGCGGCAGGAAGAGGCAAGGGCTTGAATATGGGGTTTGAAAGAGAGGGCAGAGTCGAGGATCACCCCAAGGCACCGAGCGTGCAAGACTGGGGAAAGAGAGGAGCCATTGACATTGATGGATAGGTCTGGTGGAGGGGAAGAGTGAGATGGGGGAAAGATGATGAATTCTATTTTGTCCATGTTCAGTTTGGGAAAGCGAGCAGAAAAGAAGGCTGAAATAGCAGATAGACATTGTGGGATTTTGGTCAGTAAGGAGGTGAGGTCAGGTCCAGATAGGTAGATCTGTGTGTCATCAGCGTAGAGGTGGTACTGCAAGCCGTGGGATACTATGAGCTGTCCCAGGCCAAAGGTGTAGATGGAGAAGAGTAGGGGTCCGAGGACTGAGCCTTGAGGAACACCGACAGACAGGGGGCGAGGTGAGGAGGTGCTGTGTGAGAGGAAGACACTAAATGTTCGGTCTGTTAGGTATGTGGAGATCCAGGATAGGGCCAAGTCTGTGATGCCAAAAGATGAGAGAATCTGCAGCAGGAGGGAATGGTCCACGGTGTCGAAGGCAGAAGACAGGTCCAGGAGAAGGAGGACAGAGTAGTGTTGCTTGCTTTTGGCGGTTAGTAGGTCGTTAGTGACTTTAGTTAGGGCAGTTTCAGTTGAGTGATGTGGTCGGAAGCCAGATTGTAACCGGTCAAAGAGGGAACAGGAGGAGTGGTGGGAGGACAGTTCAAGATAGACATGCTGTTCCAGTAGTTTTGAGGCATAAGGGAGAAGAGATATCGGGCGATAGTTAGACACAGAGGATGGGTCGAGGGAGGGCTTTTTGAGGATGGGTGTGATTGAGGCATGTTTGAAGGATGAGGGAAAGACACCATTTGTAAGTGAAAGGTTGAAGAGGTGTGTTAGAGTTGGGATGAACACTGTGGCAAAGTTATGGATGAGGTGGGATGGGAGCGGGTCAAGCGCACAAGTGGTGAGGTGTGATCTTGCCAGGAGGGTGGAGAACTGATCTTCTGTCATGGTGGAGAAGCTGGTTTTGGAAGAACAGGGCTGAGCGGCTAAGAGGGGCATTGGGGGCTGCGGGCCAAAGCTTTCTCTGATCGTATCGATCTTCTGCTTAAAGAAGGAGGCAAAGTCTTCAGCAGAAATAAGAGGAGATGGAGGAGGTGCTGTGGGACGGAGTAGAGAGTTGAAAGTGTTGAAAAGCTGTTTAGGGTTGTGAGACAGTGAGAAAATGAGGGATGCAAAGTAAGTTTGTTTTGCAGCAGAGAGTGTGTACTTGAAGCTGGTAAGGGACTGCTTGTATGCGTTGAAGTGCTCGGTAGAACGGGTTCTCTTCCATCTCCGCTCAGTAGCCCAGGAAAACCGTCTCAGTTCTTTGGGCAGGCTGGTCAGCCAGGGCTGCCTGTTGATTGTACGAGTTTTGCTCTGTGTGTGGGGGGCGGCCGAATCAAGTGTTGCTGTTATAAAAGGTGGCAGCAGCATCTGTGTCACGAAGGGAAGCTATGTCTGTGAGAGGGAGAAGGGACTCAGAGAGTCATTGTAAATTGAGGTGTTTGAGATTTCTGCGAGAGTGAGCAAGTTTGTGGAGTGGGGGTTGCGCATTCGGAGAGGAGATGGAAGAGATTTTCAGTAGGTTGTGGTCCGACAGGGGGAGGGGTGAGTTAGTGAGATTAGTGAGGGAACAAAGACCGGTGTTGTGAGTTCATTTTTCCCTTCACCATTGAGGTCTGATGAACTCCCTCCTCTGGTGAAGGAAGGTAGTGAGGCTGATTACCAAACACCTGGGCAGCTAGATGATGACTGGGTGGCTGGAATTGAGGACTGGATATAAGGCAGCCGACGCCCTTCTGCCTTGCTGGTGATCCTGCTGGATTCTTAGAGACCAGTCTAATTCCTGCGCCTCAAAGCTAAGTTTTTCTGCTCTGCTTTGTACACTTCAGTTTTGTTTTTGTTTTGCCTTGTTTTTTGGGATTTCTGCCATCCCCGGCCGGGGGTGAACTGAATTCCATTTTTGTCTCTGATCTGTTGATCTTTTGCTCTGTCTTCAGAATATACCTGAGTGCTGATTTAGTCTTTTGAAGCCTAGCGACTTCAGGGCCTGTTTTTCCTATCAGTCGGTTGGCACATTTTGGATAGGGTTTTTGCGGATGGCAGACAGCAGCTTTCCTATCCTGTCCTATTTTAGTTAGCTTGGGCCCCATCATTTGCTC
Source organism: Dendrobates tinctorius (assembly GCF_039654945.1). NCBI lineage: Eukaryota > Metazoa > Chordata > Amphibia > Anura > Dendrobatidae > Dendrobates > Dendrobates tinctorius. The sequence continues at coordinate 46,151,509 of NW_027361754.1, forward strand.
AACCTATCTTTCTATCTGTGTTAGTGTTTTCATCTTGCTTCACCATCATTATATGTTGGGGGCTGCCTATCCCTTTGAGGGGTATTGATGCTACTCCTTTGGCGAAGAATAAACCTCAGTTTTGGACCCAGGTGGTAATGCGGGTCGCCCAAGACCATCAAGAAAATTGCAGATTTTTGGTGTTGCATAATTTGCATGATACCATTGTTCTGGGGTTTCCCTGGTTGCAAATCCATAATCCAGTTCTGGATTGGAAATCTTTCTGTGGTGAGTTGGGGTTGTCGGTGTGCCCTTAGTGATGCTCCTGTTTTCTCCACCTCTCCCCAGTCGCATGATGTTCCTGACTATTTGGCTGACTTTTATGATGTATTAGTGAGAATGAGTCTGCGTCTTTGCCTCCTCATAGGAGTTACGACTGTGCAATTGAGCTGAACCCGGGGTGTAAATTCCCCAAGGATCGGCTTTTCAATTTATCTGTACCCGAGCACGAGGCTATGCCATCCTATATTAAGGAGTCGTTGGAGAAGGGTCATATTAGACCATCCTCTTCACCCTTAGGTGCTGGGATTTTTTTTGTGGCTAAAAAGGATGGTTCATTAAGGCCTTGTATTGACTATCGTGCCCTCAACAAAATTACTGTTAAATATCAGTATCCGTTACCCCTGATTTCTGATCTATTCTCCAGAGTTAAAGGTGCTTGCTGGTTTACCAAGCTTGACCTCAGGGGGGCGTATAATCTTATCCGCATTAAGCATGGGGATGAATGGAAGATGGCGTTTAATACTCCGGAGGGACATTTTGAGTACCTGGTGATGCCTTTTGGGCTCACTTATGCCCTTTCTGTCTTCCAGTGCTTCATGAACGATATATTCCGAGACTTTGTGGATACGTTTTTGATTATCTATCTGGATGATATTTTGATCTTCTCCAAGAATTGAGACTCTCATGTGGAACATGTTCGGACTGTGTTCCGGATTTTGAGGGAGAATTCCCTGTATGTCAAGGGATCGAAATGCCTTTTTGGGGTACAGAGGATTTCATTTTTGGGATTTATTTTGTCTCCGTCAACTATTGAAATGGACCCGGCCAAGGTACAGGCCATTTATGATTGGGTTCAGCCCACTTCTTTGAAGGCCCTCCAGAAGTTTTTGGGTTTTGCTAATTTTTATCGGAAATTTATAGCTAATTTTTCTGGTATTGCCAAGCCATTGACTGATTTGACTAGGAAGGGTGCTGATGTGCTGAATTGGTCTCCGGAGGCTGTTTCTTCCTTTCAGGAGCTGAAGCGAAGATTCACTTCTGCTCCGGTTTTGCGGCAACCTGATGTCTCACTCCCGTTTCAGGTGGAGGTGGACGCTTCTGAGATTGGTGCAGGAGCGGTGTTGTCCCAAAAAGATCCTGTGACATCTAAAATGAATCCTTGTGCTTTCTTTTCCCGAAAGTTCTCCCCATCCGAACGTAACTATGATGTGGGGAATCGGGAACTGTTGGCCATGAAATGGGCATTTGAGGAGTGGAGACATTGGTTGGAGGGAGCCAAACACCAAGTCGTGGTCCTTACTGACCACAAGAATTTGATTTACCTGGAGTCGGCCAAGCGCTTAAATCCTAGACAGGCTAAGTGGGCCTTGTCTTTCACACGTTTTGATTTTGTGGTCTCTTTTCTTCCGGGCACTAAGAATGTCAAGGCAGACGCCCTCTCTAGGAGTTTCCTTGCTGATTCTCCTGTTGTGACTAAGCCTGCTACCATCTTAGGCGAGGGGGTAGTTCTTTCTGCCATCTCGCCTGATTTGAGACGTGCTCTGGAAGAGTTTCAGGAGGACAAACCTGAGCGTTGTCCCAGTGGAAAGTTGTATGTTCCTAACCAGTGGAGGAAGAGAGTGATGTCTGAAGTTCATTGCTCTGCATTGGCTGGTCATCCAGGTATATTTGGTACTAGAGATCTGGTGAGTCTGTCTTTTTGGTGGCCCGCCTTGTCTCGTGATGTCAGGAATTTTGTGCAGTCCTGTGGGACTTGCTCCCGGTCTAAACCTTGTTCTCGCTCTAGTGGCTTGTTGATGCCTTTGCCGGTGCCCAGGAGGCCATGGACCCATATTTCAATGGATCTTATCTCTGATATGCCTGTCTCTCAGAGAATGACTGTTATTTGGGTGATTTGTGATAGATTCTCTAAGATGGTCCATCTTGTACCACTCCCTAAGTTGCCATCTTCCTCTGAGTTGGTGCCCTTGTTTTTGCAACAGGTGGTTCGCTTGCACGGGATTCCTGAGAACATTGTATCTGACAGAGGAGTTCAGTTTGTGTCTAGATTTTGGAGGACTTTCTGTTCCAAGCTGGGAATTCAGTTGTCCGTCTCCTCTGCGTTTCACCCTCAGACCAATGGGCAGACGGAGAGAACAAACCAGACTTTGGAGTCGTATTTGAGATGTTTTATTTCTGCCGATCAGGATGATTGGGTTTCATTTTTGCCCTTGGCTGAATTTGCTTTAAATAATAGAGCTAGTTCTGCCACTTTGATGTCACCTTTTTTTTGTAACTTTGGGTTTCACCCTCGATTTTCTTCAGGGCAGGTGGAGCCTTCTGCCTGCCCAGGTGTTGACACTGTGGTGGAGAGAATGCACCAGATCTGGGACCAAATAGTGGATAAGTTGTCTCTCTCCCAGGAAAAGGCCCAGCGGTTTTAGGTGGGTAATATGGTTTGGTTGTCATCAAAAAATATCGCTATGAAGGTGGCTTCTCCTAAGTTTAAGCCTAGATTTATTGGACCTTACAAGATTTTGGAGATTATTAATCCGGTCTCTTTTCGGTTGGCTCTTTCTGTCACATTTAAAATTCATAATGTGTTTCATAAGTCCTTGTTGAAGAGGTTTGTTAAACCAGTAGTTCCTGTGGTGGCACCTCCTGACCCTGTATTGGTTGAAGGTAACATGGAATATGAGGTAGAGAAGATACTGGATTCCCGTCTGGCTAGACGGAGACTCCAGTATTTGGTTAAGTGGAAGGGTTATGGTCAGGAGGATAATTCCTGGGTCTCTGCCTCTGATATTCATGCCGAAAGATTGGTGCGTGCCTTTCATCGAGCTCACCCGGATCGCCCTGGTGGCATGGATGAGGGTTCGGTGACCTCTCCTCAAGGGGGAGGTACTGTTGCGAGTTCATTTTTCCCTTCACCGTTGAGGTCTGATGAACTCCCTCCTCTGGTGAAGGAAGGTAGTGAGGCTGATTACCAAACACCTGGGCAGCTAGATGATGACTAGGTGGCTGGAATTGAGGACTGGATATAAGGCAGCCGACGCCCTTCTGCCTTGCTGGTGATTCTGCTGGATTCTTAGAGACCAGTCTGATTCCTGCATCTCAAAGCTAAGTTTTTCTGCTCTGCTTTGTACACTTCAGTTTTGTTTTGCCTTGTTTTTTGGGAGTTCTGCCATCCCCGGCCGGGGGTGAGCTGAATTCCATTTTTGTCTCTGATCTGTTGATCTTTTGCTCTGTCTT